>NC_088327.1:21657500-21817500 GCF_036884655.1 Musa acuminata AAA Group | reverse complement strand
GAGGCTTATCATCGGTACAATTTGGAAAGCATCCTAAGAATCCGTGTCCCCACGCTACTGATTAGCTTAGACTTATCATTGCGGGTTGTCGTTGTTGCAATAGTTTGATTAGAACATAAAGTTTTCTTCTTCAATCATGTTGGTTTCGTCTCGGTGGCATCCGATAGGAAAAGGGAAGACGAGCTAAGTAATGTTTCCGTTTGTTGGGTGCATCAATTGTTCGTTCCATTAATTGATTGTTCTTATTGATGGTCAGAGCATCTGTCATTAGGGAGTTTTTAATGAGAAACCCATCCCATCCCATCCCATCCCATCCCATATAAGCTATATGATGACCAGTCAAGTGCACCAGTTACTTTTTGAAGTTTTCTTCTACGCTTAAATGGGATTTAAAGCATGGCCTTCAATTTTTGTGTTTGAATCATGCCGGTTCGTATAAGGGAGGGCTCAGTACAATTCTGGCGTATGCTGGCGTACCAACATACGGCATGTTGCACGCAGCATGAGACTCTCAAAGGCCACTCGAAACCCTAAAGAAATACAAATTTATGGCTCCTTCTCATCTTTTAATGATATATACAAACCACCTTCACATAATTAAAGTGGTAAAGTCTACAAAACCATAATATTATATTGAAACATATATAGTAAAGGAAAATAAGAGAGTCATCTAAGTGATTAAGCATGATATATGATCGGATAATAAGATCATATATACCTGTAATTTCTTTAATTAATGATCATATCATAATAATAAAGAAATCTCTCTAATCTTGACGAAATTGAACTTTAAATTCAAGTAATTAAGCCAACAAAGTTCGTTTGGATTCAACCTAATTTTGTAGAAATATCTGGCTGGATCTTCAATTCCAACTTTCTTCAGGAGAAATTGGGCTTTCCCTTCAACTATTGCTTGAATTTGGAAGAGGTTTGGATGTGATTTGGCAGAATAGGAATGAAAACGAGAAAGGGGGGCTGTATTTGGGATAGAATGGGAAAAGAGGGCCGAATAGAGCACTTTTAAAGGCGTAGAGTAGCAAATATTTATTCATTGGTCATTTATGTATCATCAACAACATGAATCAGAAATCACTATCATCTGTATCTATAAGTTAAGTTCATGGATTTATTTTCGTTTAGTCTCCGTTATTTCCTTTTCTTTTTCCTTGTTTCAAGGTATTTTGGATTCTTTGGTAATTGTGAGTATCACTGTAATTTTGGAACTTGATTTTTCATATGGTGTAAAACAGTGAGCATCACTTGATTCTTAGGTAACAGTGGCTATCACTTGATTTGTCATTTTCTCCATGTCTCCTATTCCTTTATCATGATAAAACTATTATCAAATTCAGAAAAAAATCCACAAATTAGATTGGAATAGTGAAATACTGGTTTTTCGTTTGTCCATCAGGCTATAATCTACTTAATTACGAAAAAAAGATAGATATTAGATTGACCTACTGACATACTGTCCTTGTGTTCTTTAAGTATCGGCTTGTGTTGCCTGCCTTCAAAACATAGAGGATTGCCACCTTCTTTTATATATATATACATATATATATACATATATATATAGGACTGATTTTTTACTCTGCAAATGGCTCATTTAGGTTATTTCTATAAGTTCCTTTGCTCCTTGAATCTGTATGCTTGTGTATTGACTTGATGCAACATCATTTCTAATGCTTCATCACGTCAAGAACTTTGAGACATAGTTTATAATTAAAAGGCACTTGTTTCCCATCTAATTGCTTATAGATTGGTGGCAAATCTTTGGAATGTGCATTATTTATTTATTCGGTTGAATAGATTACTGATCTATGTACAACTAGTGACGAAGAACTTTATGTTAATACTATATCATTATTATGTCACCTTAATTCATTTTAATACTATATTGTTATTGAATATTGTATGGTTTTTATTATATTCATAATATAATTGAACCATCTTGTTTCTCTTTTTTGCCATGCATGTTGACAAAGAACAAAGATTGATTTGGAGGTTGAGTATATTCAAGTGCTTGAGATGGGAAGAGCACTTGAATATTTATGGATAGGACAGCAAGAAGTAGCAGCTATTTATGGATTCTTTACCAGCACAAGTGTTGAAGAGAACATATTAGAGCTTGCCAAGAAGAAGATGACCATGTAGAAGATATAACATTCTAAGGGATACTTTTCCATTGCTTCTTTAGAAGGGTGCTGACTAGTGTTCCTATGATTTATATAATTAACTGTTCTAAATTTGTAGGGGTTTGGATCTAGAAGTTAAATGCTGAGGGTAGGCTTGGCAAGTAAGAAACAAAGAAAGAAAGTTCATATTTTAAAGCCTATGCTGCATGCAAGTAAATATTTATTTTTAACATTGGAGAATTTTTTGTATATGTTTTTAAGGGGCTAAACTAGCAAACACATTCATTCCAAAAATCTTGTATGGTTATTAATTTTAATCCTATCGTGAAATCTTATCCTTTTCTTCAAAATCAGTTGATGATACGAGATTGCTCCTTGGGATATATTATCATATAGATAATAAGATGCTCGGGAAAATGATAAAATTAGATTCTAGGCTTGATCTTCAAACAAAATTGCTCCAATATTAACTCTTGGAGAATTGGAAACATTTTTAATTACCTCCTACTCCTAACTTAGACAATCGTGATAAAGTTCTTTGAAGCTATGTTGTTCTTTGGTTCGATCAATTTATTATTCTGTTTGTATTTTCATTCTTATATATATTTCTATTTGATGATGATGATGATGTAAGTTTTTTCTTTTTCCTTTTATGGCACCGGTCTTTGAAGGATTTCATTACTTGTTTTCTTGCATATTATATTTTCTCATGTATCTATGTATGATGATTTTTTTATTTTTTTATTTTTCTGTGATATTAGGGCAAATTTATTATAAGTGCTTGATTGTCATGACAACTGATAAGTAAGTTCACTTGGGATTTATCATAAGCTTCTTTCTTTAGCAACATAAGACACTTAAAATGGCTACTATTATAAAATTCATACATACAAGAAAGAAAAATTTAGGAAATATAATTTAAAAGTTAACAATCTTTAGCGAGTGAATATCCCTCGAAGGATCGAATTGAATTAAATTAAATTTTTTAAGCAGGTGCAAGTGTAGGTGCAGAATATCCGTCTTTCACATGAAGAAGGACTTGTCTCGTGAAAAGATAGAGAAATAGTAGTTGTTTCCCAAATGCTATGGTATAGTAGTTTAAATATTGCCTCTGATGATGATGATGATGATGATCCAAAAGTTATATGGTCCGGATCCTTGATTGCTATTACCATACATGCCTGCGAGAAATAGATAAGCTAGATTGAGACTAGTTGGGCTGTTTAGCTTCATTAGTGAATAGTGATTCCATCTATTAGTGACTATGTTTCATAAATTAATAAATATTTATTTAGAAAACTAAAAAACTTCCTTTACTCATCCCCTACTTCTAAAAATTTTGACAGAACTTCTTTACATTTCAAAAAGATAAAATTACCCTTGTAGAATCGATTGGGTTTGCACAAGGTTAAACCTGAGAAAAAAATAATTTTACTTGAACCGGTTTCACTTTCAATGTTTCACTCATCCCAATCGACGCAATTGGTGGTGTCCGATAACATATCCCATCTCCTTTGCTAACCTTTTTATTATATCAGTGTCGCCAATTTTTTTACTTTTCTACAGCCACCAAGGAGTGTCGAACTCCAGAGTTGGTGTTAGTTCTCTATTCTCTAGCAACATCGAGTTATAGCAAAGTGGTGTTAGGACCAAGTCGACACTAAGAGGAGATGAATTAGTGCTTATGATAAAATTAACGGTTTGATAACTTCATTCGATAAAATCGTATCGAAAAGACGTTTAAACTTAAAACGTTTACGGAGTAGGTAAAGTAGTCACAAAATAAATAAACAAGTAGAGAAAGGAAGGTACAACAATTTTATAGTGGTTTGATCGTCGTGACCTATATCCACTCTTGATTCCTCTTCACTCGAAGCCATCGGCTTTCATTATCGATCTTCTTTCAAAGGGCGAAGATCAACTACCATTATAACTCTTTCTTATTTTCACAATCTCAGGAGATAACCTTTACATCCCTTAAGTTAACCCTCACACACCTCCCTTAGAATAACCTCTAAGCTCAAGGAGGAGGGAACTCAATCTTTTCAACACTTTTGCAACTTAGAATTCTTTCTCAACTTAATTCTTGCATCTTCATGTAGGAATAGCTGGAGTATTTATAGACCTCAAATGACTTCAAAAATAGAGCAAAAAAAAATCTCATCCCGGGTTTCCCGGGTCTTAGCGGTACCACCGCCTATGCTGGGCGGTACTATCGCCTGCAGCACTGACACTAGGCAGTACCATCGCCCAGTCTAGCGATACCATCGCCCAGTCTAGCGATACCATCGCCTGACACAATCTAGGAGGCTATGTTTAGGCGGCACCACCGCCCATCTAGCGGTACCATCGCTTGACACTGGGTGGTACCACTGCCCAGTCTGATAGTACTACCGCTTGACACATACTCAAAGATTGTCTCGTAGAGACTAAGCCTCTAGTAGTACCATCACATAAACCAACTTTTGGGTTACTGAATGAGCCTTTCTCTTGGCCCAAAATAGTCCCAACATAGGCCCAATTAGCTTATAATTAAGTTGACCTAATTACATTCTAAACCAACCTAATTAGAACTAAAACTATTTTGATTTAGATAATTATTATAAAGTATTAATCACATGTTGTCTGACATGTCCAACCCTTCGGCCCATCGTCCTATCTTTCGACGCATCATCCTCTTCTTCGACATATTGTCCAATTTGCATGTTGCCTTCTTACAACATTCGATCTCCTTAGTGCAATATCCGATCTTCTTGGCCCGATGCTCGAACTCATGGCACGAAGCCTTCTACCGATATATCGACCGATCCTTCGGCTCGACGTCCAATCTTTTGACATATTCCACTCTAGCCCAACATTGATTCTTCTTGCTTTAAGTATCTCTTAATGATCAAAGCTAGTCTTGTGTCACTCAAAATGTGGATTAGATAATAAACTCTATCAATTGGTTTTATCATTAAAATCTGAGATTCAACAATCTCCCCCCTTTTGATGATGACAACTAATTGATGATAGAGTTTAAACCAAACTCTCCCTATCAATATACCATATTAATAGAAACATAAATTCAGAAATAAATGCCCCTCTTAATTAGGTAGGTTTTACATGAATGCCCCTCTTAATTATGACTCTCCTAGCTAGAGTCCTAACAGACCCGTCCTCTTCAAATCAGCCTTGTCC
Source organism: Musa acuminata AAA Group (assembly GCF_036884655.1). Taxonomy (NCBI): domain Eukaryota; kingdom Viridiplantae; phylum Streptophyta; class Magnoliopsida; order Zingiberales; family Musaceae; genus Musa; species Musa acuminata. The sequence continues at coordinate 21,812,185 of NC_088327.1, read as the reverse complement.
TCGAGGCTGACGATCCATGAATTCTGAAAATTTGATCTTCAAGTCGTCATAGTTCTACCAAGTGGCACCTTCTGCTAGTAAGTTCACCCATTATATTAGCACTTCAGTAGTGGGTCGTCATTGTCGAGTCATGATCCATTGATCAATAATGGCACTCGATTGGGTCGGGAGTTCTCCTTGGATAGTTATATTTGGTGGATGACTTTGGGCTATCTCCAAGCATATGTTCACCACTTCTGTCTAGCCATCGGTTTGTGGGTGATATACCGTACTCCTTTTCAATTTAGTGCCCTACATCTGGAATAACTTTGTCTAAAATCTGCTCGTGAAGATGCAAGTAGAATTTGGCATAAGCACAATGCGTCCCTTATAGTTCAATTCTTTTGAGTCCCAATTGTAATGAGCCACGGGGCTTGGTGCTTCCTCCAATTTTTTTTATGATCTTATTGGTCTCCGAAACTTCCTATCATTCCATCTTAATATTCTCAAGGAAGTTGCTGGTCGGAAGTGAAACAATCGAAAATTCAGCTTGCTTGGGTAGTTGCGAAAGTGCATCTACAACAACATTCTCTTTCCCTTTTTTATAAGTTATTTCATAATCAAAACTAAGAAGTTTTGTTACCCATTTTTGCTGCTCAAGGGATGATAACTTTTGCTCCAAAATGTACTTGAGGCTTCTATGGTCGGTTTTAATTTGAAATCATCGACCGATCAAGTAGGGTCTCCACCTTGTTGCTGCGTGCATAATGGCAAGAATCTCCTTATCATATGTTGACATATTTTGATGGGAGGGAGACAATGCCTTGCTAGTGTATCCGAGTGGTCAACCATCTTGAATGAGAATGACTCCAATTCTGACTCCAGATGCATCGTCCTCGATAATGAAGGGTCGGTTGAAATCTAGTAGTGCTAGCACCGGCGTCATCGTCATGGCTGCCTTAAGTTTGTCAAAGGCAGCAGAGACTCTGTCCAACTATTTGAAGATATCTTTTTTTAGTAAGAAAATAAGTGGTGCATTGATCTTTCCATAGTTTTTCACGAACTTACGGTAGTAGCCTGTTAAACCCAGAAAGCCATGTAGTAATTTTATGTTCTTTAGGATCGGCCAGTTCTGCATTGCTCCAATTTCAAAGGGGTCCACTACCACACCTTCCTCTAATATGATATGCCCAAGATATTCCACCTTCTGTTGAAGAAAGCAAAAATTCGTAGTGGTTGTTGTGTGTTCAAAAGGTGATTTTCAATATGTCTTCTTCGCACACTCGTATTTGATGATACTCGGATCATAGGTCCAGCTTCATGAAGATTTATGCTCCCTTTTATCTAGCAATTCATCTACTATTGGAATATAGTATTTTTCCCTGACGGTTATGCCATTGAGAGCTCAGAAATCAAAATACAATCGCCATGTTCCGTCCTTCTTTTATATAAGGAGCACCGGTGAAGAGTAGGGGCTACAACTTGGCCGAATAACTCCTGTTTCGAGCATCTCTTTTACAATCCTTTCTATTTCATCCTTTTGGAGATGTGGATACTAATATGACTGAGTATTTGCTGGAGATTTGCCTAGAAGAATCGTTATACAATGATCATGCCGACGGGTAAGATGTAGGTTGCGCGGTTCATCAAATATATCTGAAAATTCAGCAAGTAAAGGAAGTATATTTGGATCTTCAAATTTTGTTGGCTCTCTCTTAGTTTGCTGCTTAAGTTGTACCAAAAAGCCGCTGCATGCTTTGTGCAAAACCTTCTCTATTTGTTGTGTGCAAATCGTCGTTACGTCGCCCCAACGTTTCCCATGCAGTATCACCTGTTTCTCCTTACTGTAAAATTTCATAATTAGTTTCATAAAATTTGAAGAAACATCACCTAATGTTGTCAACTATTTAATTCTAAGCATGGCCTCATGATCATTAAGAGGGATGAGGAAGAAATATGCAATTATCTCTTGATCCTACAGCAACAGTTTCGCCCACGGGCATCTTTGGTCCCACTTTAGGGTTCTACCGTCGGCGACCTTTACATCAGACTTGCTGCAACCTTCGATGTGGAGTGCCATCCAAGCTGCAACCTTACTATTTATGAAGTTATTAGTGTTGCCCGTGTCGATAAGAACAGTGATCGATTGTTATTTGAGAAGGCCTCCAACTTTCATCGTTTGCGGGTTTGAGTAGCCAGCTAGTGCGTGTACCGTAACGTCGGTCAGTTGTGGCTCTTCTTCCACATTTTCTTCTTCATGTTCAAGGCTCTCTTCTAGATGTTCAATGACCTCTTCTTCTACTGGATCAATCATAAGAAATCTCCCTTTACTACAATAATGCTCACGACTCCACGGCTCGTCGTAGTGCCAACATATCCCCTTCGCATATCACTCCCGAAGCTCTTCTGTTGTCAACCTTTTTAGTGTAGGGACTTGGTTGATAGTAGGGGCCACTGAGGACTTCAGTATTGCTGGTCGAGGAGTGACCCTAGTCCTCCAAGCTTCATGGTTCAATCACTCCTCTTGAAATCGTGTAAAAGAGATGGCTACCATAAGCGTGTACGGTTGTCGTGCTTTAACTTCTCCTTGAATCTCCGGCTTTAAGCCCTCAATAAAGATCCCCAATAGCTATTTTTCATACTAGTCATGAGTTTGATTAGATAATCTTTCAAATCTGTTTGGTACTCCTGAATTGTGGAGGTTTGTCATATTTTTGCTAGTTGTCCATCAATATTCTCATAATCGGTTGGTCCGAAGCGGATCAGCAGTTCTTCTTTGAATTGTTGTCATGAGAAGACTCCATGAGTGTGTTCAAACCAGTCAAACCACTGTATGGCATCCCCTTCAAGATCTATAGCTACAATTTCTACCATAGATGCGTCTGTAGTTTTGTGGTACCGAAAATATCGCTCCGCACATGAGATCCAACCAATCTAGTCTCCTTTTTCAGATCTAGGGAAGTCCACCCTCATGCATGGATAGTTGGGGTCGGTCATAGAGCCTCCCCTCCCTTGGAAGTAATCTCTTCGGGCTTGGGGTGATTGGGCAGATTTCTCTCCTTGATGTTATTTCTTCAGGCCTAGTGGTCGGCCCAATTTGAGTTCGGCAAAGAGCATCCAAATCTTATCCTCCATTCGCGCCTCAAAGGTTTCGAATTTAGAATTGATTGCCTCCTTAGATGCCATAGTATATGCCTCCAAATATGTGATGTTAAGATCTCTCTTTTGTTGTCGAGTTAAAGGCATGTATAGGTTGAGAGAAGTGATGATTGAAAGGGTTGGTGGATTGGTGGATGTAAGTTGCAATTTAGTCTTGTTTTGTGGTTGTTTTGGGTGTAGTTTGAGGGTGTGGTTTAGTAGAGTTTTAGGGCTATGAATGAAAGTTTTAGATCTGTGATAGATGTCAGCAAAGGTTTGATAGAAATCAATGGAAGTTGGTGCAGGTATGTGTTGTCTTGTAAGAGCAGAATTGTCGTCGAAGAAACAACAGTTTCTTGATGAAATTTCTACCAAAAACTTAAAAAATTTGAAGAGACAATTGACAACAAAATCCCAGTTTATATGACAGCAAAGATTTCTAATTTAATCAAGAAAATTTCGATAGTATAACAGCAAGGAAATTGGTGCAAGTTGCGATAGCAGAATTCTCGTCGAAAAATTTTAGCAGTTTGCGATAAAAAATTGTAGCAACACAAAATCGATTTTAGAGATGAATTCCTCAATATATCAATCTTATATGGAAGCCAAGATGATCTATAAAGTGTATAAGAAATTTCATTCAAAAAAGATTACAAATAGATGGGTTAAGGCAACATCATGTGGCTAAAATTTTCTGCAGCACAAATTTTCAAGTGTAGCAGATTAGACATAAAAGATTAATGATTTATATTAATAATTTTTTGACAAAACTAAAGGAAAATCTACTGTTAGGAAGTGTCAAAGCTATCATAAAAATTTCATAGAGATTTGGATTGAAAAACATAGTAGCAAGATCAAACAAGCTGTGCTATGCGGCTGGAATTTTACAATACAAATTTTCAAGTATAGCAGATTAGACGTAAAAGATCAATGGTTTATATTAAGAATTTTTTAATAAAACTAAAAAGAAATCTGCTGTTAGGAAGTGTCAAAGTTGTCATAAAACTTTTGTAGAAATTTGAATAGAAAAAATGTAGTATCAAGATCAAACAAACAGTGCTATGCGGTTGGAATTTTACAGTATAGATTTTCAAGTATAGCAGTTTAGACATAAAAGATCAATGATTTATATTGAGAATTTTTTGACAAAACCAAAGAAAAATCTGCTGTTAGGAAGTGTCAAAGCTGTCATAAATATTTTGTAGAGATTTGGATAGAAAAAATGCAGTAGCAAGATCAAACAGACTGTGTTATACGGTTGGAATTCTGCAATGTATCTTTCGTCGTAGAGATGAAAACTTTGTGATGAAAAGTTTATGCAGCAATATAGGAATAAATTTTTTTTGTATTTTCGAATAAGGATAACTAAATTGCAGTAGCAGTAAGGTAGAAAATCAGAACATGTTACAATTTACGGGGAGATCAAAGGATGATCCACGGTGGTGGAGATGACGGCGGAATTCAGCGACGATCTTTTAAGCAATTGTGAGAATTGCTTTGGGCAGCTATGGAGGATTGATGAATGGCTGTGGAAGGGCAGCGAGACACCAAAAACGTTGCTCTAATATTAGATGTTAGAACCCTTATAGATTCTAAGCTTTGGGTTGATCTCTTTAGGGGATCGGCCTCCTTGGAACTCTATAGGGGTTCCTTCCTCCAAGTTACTGCTCAAAGGCTACAGAAAAGATTCATCTATTGCTTTACAAAAGAGGAGGAATACATGGCTATTTATAGGGTTTCTAAACCCTAACTCCTAATAGGACTCATACTCAAGACTCCTATTCCTTTACAACTCCTAATGCTTATCTAAGTATAACTCCTAATAGGACTCGTATTCAAGACTCCTATTCCTTTACAACTCCTAATGCTTATCTAAGTACAACTCCTAATAGGACTCATACTCAAGACTTATATTCCTTTACTACTCTTAATTCTTCGCTAAGAAACAACCTCCTAACCCTAGCCGACCTCTTCACCTCTTTAATAGGGGTCAGCTTAGGTAGGTTTTATATGAATGCCCCTCTCAATTAGGACTCTCCTAGCTAGAGTCTTATCAGATGGAGGCAGTTGGTCTCATATCTTATTAGATGTCCAAGAAGCCTCTGAATTATTAGATCCTATGGATGAGATCCAATAAGAGCCCATGAGAGATTATTGGATAGAGATCCACTAATCTAAGAGGCTTGGATAGTTGGATGGAGATCCAATACCCAAAAGGGGAGGATCAATTAGGGTTAAGTTAATAGAGGACCTCTATAAATAGGATGGATTCAATAGTTTATAGGCTAGAACTTTTTGCTTTCTCTCCTATTATCCTCCCCCTCTCCACCTTAGAGTAGGTCTGGAGTTTTGGGGAGCGTCATCACAGTCTTGCTGTATGGATCACTACTAGAAAGGAGGGCACTTGACCTCCTTCATCCTTTCATAGAGATCTATAGGGATTCAGGGATATATGATCTCCCTAGGCAATACAATCTATCTCACACGTGATTTTTTGTTTCGCGGATTTATGCGCACCAATCTTCGCATGACGACAAATATATCTTTAGAAATTGGGGATTTTGTTTTCTGTTCTTCCATTGCACATGTGATGTCACCCCCAAGATTTTCCAATAGTGGTATCGTCTAGTGTTAGACTAGCAAATGGTGGTACTATCCAATGCAAGCGATGGTACTGCCCATACCCAGAAGACCTTAAAATTTAAAATTTTGGCTCCATTTTTTTAATTATTTAGGGCCTATAAATACCCCAATTAGGTAGTAAGAAAGGAGCAATAATTCTTAAGAAAAAAACTAAGAAAACTTTGTCAAAACATTGAGTTCCCTCCTCCTTGAGCTTAGAGGTTATTCTAAGGGAGGTGTGTGAGGGATACCTTATAAAAGAGGGGTGTAAATGTTCTCTCCTGAGCCTGTCAAAAGGATAAAGAGTTGTAAGGGTAGTTGATCTTCATTCGTTAGAAAGAAGATCGGAAGTGAAAGTCGATGGCCTCGAGTGAAGAGGAATCATGAGTGGATGTAGGTCACGACGACCGAACCACTATAAATTGATTTATAATTTATGTTATGCTTTCTATTTCATTATAAACTAATTTACATACTTACTATACTTATAAATGTTTTCAAGTTAAATATCTTTCCGATATAGCTTTATTGAACAAAAGTTTTTTAAACCGACGTTTTCATATAAATACTAACTGTCAAGACTTAGCTAGTTTTGCATAAGTCGTGCGGCACCCTTATGTGTCCGTCTACAAAAGTCATGTTGGGAAATCTTAGGGGTGACATCACATGAGCAGCGGAAGAACAAAAACAAAACCCCCTATTCGCTTCGTCGTCATGCGAAGATTGGTGCGTAAATCCGCAAAACAGAAAACTACGTATGGTAAAGATTGTGTTACCTAGGGAGATCGTATAGCCTTGTTTCTTCATAGATCTCTAGGAGAGGGTGAAGGAAGCCAAGCGTCCTCCTCTCTAGCAGTTATCCACATAGTAGGGTTGCGACAACACTCCTCAAAACTCCAAGTCTGCTCTGAGGTGGAGAGGGGGAGGAGAATAGGAGAGGTAAGCAAAGGCTCTCACCTATGAACCATTGAATCCCTCCTATTTATAGAGGTCCCCTGTCAAACCGTAATGGATCCTCCCCTATTGGGTATTGGATCTGCATCCAATTACCTAAGCCTCTTAGATTAGTGGATCTCTATCCAATAATCTCTCATGGGATTTTATTAGATCTCGTCCATGGGATCCAATAATTTAGGGGCTTATTGGATATCCAATAAGATAGGGGCTCCAACGGATATCTCATATCTTAACCTCTACTCATCGCAATGCCTACATATGTGTATGACCCTCTAGGCCCAATATCAAGCTGGCCATGAGTCATACCTATCAGAATTCCTTTTGTCTTAGTAAATTATTATCTTCATAATAATTCACTCGACTCATCGACTACGGACATACTAGGCCACTACGCCGTAGTCCCCAAACGACATAGGGGAATTCAATCCATCGGACTTGTTTGTCCTCAATTACCATGTACCTATAGTCCCTCATCCATCTAATATCCTAGAGACCGTATACCAGGTATGGTGCTATCAGACCCATATGGTTTCTACTCGAGTCTCGCTCTAATTGGATTCTCTAAGAGAACTCTTTCTCTCTTAATCTAAATGACCATGGCCAGGGATTTGTCTGAGCAAGAACACATGTGATATTCCTCTCATGACACCGAGAGTGGATGATCCTCTATTGATACTCAATAGCCCTTGTAAGGTTGACTACCACTCCCAATGACCGGTTGTACTAGATTTGAGACATCCAAACCTATAAGTCTGGTATCAAAGAATAGAGCACTCATACAAGACATCCTTAGTGTCTTAAGTCTAAGGACTAGATACACCATTGAGACTATGAAATTGTTGTCTGACAATATGACATCATCAACCATCTAGCATTCCGTAAGCGGATCAATTAGTGAACTCATTCTCCAATGAGCACCTGTACTATATCCCTAGTGTCCCCACACGAGCAGGTATGAGACCAACTGCATCCATCATATAAATGGATATATAGCACACCAGTCTGAACGGTTATCTCGATGTCCTTCTCGAGTAACCTATGACCGAGATTATTTAGGATCAGTGTTTAAAGGTGAATCAGTCTCATTATCGTGATATCATTATGATCTGATTCTCATTGCACAGATCCAAGGTCATCACAATATATACATGCATATATGTAATAGTCAATATAAAGTGATAAATGCCAAAATATAATAAGCAAAATGATTTCGTGTCAAGTCAAATGTGCCATCACTCACGTGATTGGCTTGCTGGGCACCTATGACTAGTAATCTCCCACTTTTCCTAAAGCCAATCACTTATGTACCTGATACCCATCAGACCCCTATGACGCTCAAAGATAATCTGAGACAACAGCATTATTAGTAGATCTGCAATGTTATCTTCGGATGGAACTCTTTCCACTACTACATCTCATCAGGTTTTGATCTCTCTAATAAGCTAGTACCTCCTCAGAACACTTCTGATGAGACCCGGGTGTTGAATCTCATATTTTGATGATGAAACCAATTGATAAGTGTTTATGATTTGATCTGTATTTTTAGTGATGTAAGATGCTTTGATCAGGATGAGACAATTAAAGTAGGAAGAATCATGTTGGGCCGGTGGAACATGTCAGAAGATTTGACGTCGAGCTAGAGGATCGGTCGACGTATCGACAGAAGGCTTTGGGCCATGGATTCGGGCATCGGCCCAAGAAAAGCGGATATTGCACCAAGGATATTGGAAGTCAACTGGCCGATTGGGCAATAGGCCGCAAGAGAGGATGATGCGCTGAAGAATCGGATGAAGCATCGAGGGACCAATGACATGCTGGACAACATGAATAATGCTTAATATTAATTGTCTAGATCGAAGTATATTTTACATGTGCAAGATTAACTACGATAGTAAGGTATGAAGCAAAATGAAGTCCCAGAGTCAAGGATGGGATTTTATTGGGAGTTCGAGAGTTCGTCGAAAGTTCAGACGTTCGTCGGAAGTTTTGTCAGAACTAGCCGAGAAGTCTCGGAGCTTGTTAGAGAAGCTCGTCGAAACTTGCCAAGAAGATCATCGTGAAGTCCAAGTGCTTACCGGGAGTCCATTGGAACATTCCGGAGAGATTGTCGGAAGTTTGCCAAAAGATCGTCGGAAGCTTGCCGGAAGAAACCAAGACTTATGAACTTATTTAGCTTAAGTATGTCTTAGATTTCGTAGTTAGCAAGTAATTAAGTTTGGAATTGGGCCAACCCAATTATGGGCCAATTGGGCCCATATAAGAACTGTGTTGGGCCTAATGAAAAGGTCCAAATAGTGCCCAAGAGGTGACACCATCATGACATAGTCTCCGAGACTATGTCAAGTGGTGGTACCGTCGGTCTGGGCAGTGGTACCGCCCAGACACAGCCTCCGAGAGGCTACAGGTGGTGGTACCATCAGTTTGGGCGATGGTACTGCCCAGACACTGCCTCCGAGAGGCTACAGGCAGCGGTACCGCTAGTCTGGGCAGTGGTATTGCCTAGTGTCAGGTGGTGGTATCGCCCAGTGCAATGTCAATGTCAAACTGACACTAGTGGTGGTACCGTCCAGCATAGGCGGTGGTACCGCCCGGACCTAGGAAACCCGAGATGAGATATTTTTACGCTCCAAGTTTAAATCAACTTAAAGCTTATAAACACCCCTCTCATCCCTAGTTAACATACACAAGCACAGAGTATTTAAAAGTGAGAAAACACTATTGCAATCACTAGAGAAATCTCCTCCTATAGTCTAAGTTTAGAATTTTATTTAGGAGAAGTGTGTTCTTATAAGGGTTGTCTCCTAAACCCGGTAAAAGGAGAAGAGGGGTGTAAGAAGGAGGTTGATCTTCGCCTATAAAGGAAGATCGATAGTGGATGCCGGTGGTCTCGACGAAAGATAAATCGACATAGTGGATGTAGGTCACGACGATCGAACCACTAAAAAATTGGCATGTTCTCTGGTTTGCATTTACTTCCTGCCATTTACATAATACAAACTAAATCTTTACTTACCTATTGCATTCACTTCATAAACATACGCTTTCAAAGTTATTACCTTGATAAAATGGTTTTTCGTTGGAAATGGATTTAATTGAAACGAAATTTTAAACCGACATTATTTTACCGCTGCACTAATTCACCCCCCCTCTTAGTGCCGACCCCATTCATAATAATTGGTATCAGAGCCTCATTTTTCTCATTTGGTTTAACACCCAAAGAGAAATGGCTCTTTTCGGCTTTCAAGAGGGTCACTCTCTCATTCGTCCTCCCTTTTTCAATGGGACGGACTACACTTATTGAAAAACTCGAATGAGAGTTTTCTTGCTTTCATTGAATCTCAATTTTTGACACATAGTCAAATTTGGTTTTCAAAGGTCTTCTCTTCCAATGAACCATTGGAATGATTTGGAGAAGAAGACGTTTTCTCTAAATGCTAAAGCTATGAATGCTCTATTTTGTGCCTTAGACAAAAATGAATTCAATAGGGTTTCTTTGTGCGAAAAGGGTTTCGATATTTGGCACATTCTCAAAATTACACACGAAGGTACAAATAGAGTTAAAGAGTCTAAAGTCAATCTTTTATTGCACGATTTTAAACTTTTTCAAATGAAGCCTAGCAAAACCATTGTTGACATGTACATCCATTTTACGGATGTCGTCAATGGTTTAAAAGCTCTTGGCAAATGTTTTTCGAATTTTGCACTTGTAAATAAAGTTTTATGCTCACTTTCTAAAACTTGGGACTCTAAAGTAACGGTCATACAAGAGGCCAAGGATTTGAACCGTTTTCCACTCAAAGAACTAATAGGGTCTTTAAAGACCTATGAAATGAGTTTTATGACACATGTTGAACATGATGAACTTGAGAACCACCTTCCAAAGAACAGGAAGGATTTGACACATCGAACAAAAGAAGGTCACTCGAGCGAAAGCTCAAGTGATGATGAACTTGAACTTCTCACAACAAAACTTAAAAAGTACTTAAAGCAAGAATCAAAAAATAAAAACAAATTGAAGAAGAAGAAAGCACTTTGGGATGAAACGAGCTCCTCCGAAGATGAGGAGAAAATTAACAAAGGCGAGGTGGCAAACTACGCCTTAACGGCTTTTGATGACGAGTTAAACGAAACTCCCTTAATTTATTTCAAAATTACATGATGCTTTTAATGAGTTATTTTTAATTTAGTTTAATTATTTTTCTTAAAAATTACATGTTTAATAATATAATAAAAATATAAAAAATTAGGAATCATGCTTATCCTTCTCGTAATGATAATGAAAATTGCATGTTTTATGATAAATCAATAAAATGTTAGATTTAAATCTAATGATAATCCTATATATGTTTTTAAAAAGCATTAATGTGTATCATATTGATTTTTATATTATTTTTTTTATTTTGATTAAAGATGCTCAATGATTAATGATATCATGCCCAAAGTAATGATGCATAATGATCATGCTTAATAAGTTTATATTTTGAAATTATGCTTAATGATTTTTATGATTTATTGATCTTGATGATTTTTATGATAAATCTTGCACTTTCATTTTGAAAGATGATATATATTTTGACTTGGTATAAAAAAGACAAAGGCATGCTTATACGAAACAAACTAAAAAGAAGAAATATTTCTCTTTAAAAAATTTCTCTACTTTATCGACTTTTCAAAAAGAAGAGATTAATAAACCTATTTTTATGAATCTCTTGGACCATGAAAATGATTTTGATGAGTTAAATTTGAATGACTTTTTATCCAAATCTTTCACATAATCTTGAGATTTATGAATCAAAATCTTATATCTCCTATGCTTCTCTTTGTCATTTACAAAAGAGAAAAATTATCCAAATGATTCATGAATGTTCTTTCGGCATTCATGAATTGATTATTACTTAAAAGATTTATTATGAATCAAGATTTTTTATTAATCGTTCTCCTATGATTCTACTTGTTATCTTCTTAAGAGGAGATTTTCTAAATGAATCTTGATTTTTCTTGTGAGTTCTTGGATTTATCACTTGAAATGTTTTTGTTCAAAATCTCTTATTTATACACCTATGATTTTTATTCTTGGTATTTTAATTAAAGAAGAGATTTACTATATGAATCATGTCTTTTAGTATTCAAGTGGTCTTATCTTTCATGACATAATTTCTTTGTATTTATGACTTGTATGCCTTGAAATGATTTAGGATGATGCATGCAACACTATGATATTTCCCTTAGATAAAAATGCATGCAACACTATGATTTTTTTTAATGATGTCAAAATCAATATTTATCATTTTCTGAAATGATACTCTAGAATGATGATTTGAAATACTATGATTTGTTGCTAAAATGATGTATTATGAATGTCTTAGTATCATGTATGTTATGCTCAAAATAATGATGAATATTTTGAAAATAAATATTTGTATCATGTTTGATGATTTTATATTTTAATAATGTGCATGATGAGTTGTAGTGATGATTGATTTATTTTTGGTATCATGCATGAAAAATGAAATGTAAAAGTTTAAAATTGTGCATATTTTAAGTTGAAACCATAATGATGCACAAACATATGGAAATAAGGTTGATACTTTACCATTGTCATACTTTGAAAATTGTTGTAAAGGGAAAAAGAGATTCAAAATTGTATTCTTCCCTTCTTTTTGACAATGACAAAGGGGGAGATAGCTAGCTTGCACAAATCAAGAAGACGCAAAAATTTGTTAGCTTGCAAATTGCATGGAGAAAGAAGTGCTATCTTGCCTATCTCAAGAAGCAAAACATGCTAACTTGCCCATCTAGCAAAATTGATAAATTTGCATATTTCAAGAAGCAAGAGTTGTTTTCTTGAACATCTCAAAACTACTAGCTTGTATGTTCTAAAATGTTGTTAAATTTGCTAGCTTACAAATTACATGATGATAAAAATAAAGATTATGTTTATTATGCAATGATTTGAACTTGTATTTCCAAACACTAGAAAGTTACACTTCTCCTTTTTGTTGATGACAAAGGGGGAGAAGTATGATATTATGCATAAGTTTAAAATAACATATTGCTTGGATTTTTTAATCCAAGAGTCTATATCAATATGGCATATTGATAGGGGGTGTTTGTTTAAACTCTGGGAGTTAAGGTTAACTCCGTCATTAATTAGTTGTCATCATCAAAAGGGGGAGATTGTTGAATCTTGTATTTTGATGATGAAACCAATTGATAAGTGTTTATGATTTGATCTGCGTTTTTAGTTACGCAGGATGCTTCGATCAGGATGACACAATTAAAGCAGGAAGAATCAAGTTGGGCCGGTGGAACATGTCAGAAGATTGGATGTCGAGCCGGAGGATCAGTCGGCGTATTGACAGAAGACTTCGGGCCATGGATTTGGGCATCGGACCAAGAAGAGCAAATATTGTGCCAAGGATATCGAAAGTCAACTAGCCGATTAGGCAATAGGCCGCAAGAGAGGACGATGCGCCAAAGAATCGGACGAAGCATCGAGGGACCAATGACATGCCATACAACATGATTAATGCTTGGTATTAATTGTCTAGATCGAAGTGTATTTTACATATGCAGGATTAACTACAATAGCAAGGTATGAAGCAAAATGAAGTCCCAGAGTCAAGGACGCGATTTCGTTGGGAGTTCAAGAGTTCGTCGAAAGTCTGGATGTTCGTTCGAAGTTCTGTCGGAGCCAACCGAGAAGTCTCGGAGCTTGCTAGAGAAGCTCATCAGAACTTGCCAAGAAGATCGTCGTGAAGTCCAGGAGCTTGGCAGGAGTCCGCTGGAACATTGCCAAGAGATCATCGGAAGTTCGCCGGAAGATCGCCGGAAGCTCGCTAGAAGAAACCAAGACTTATGGACTTGTTTAGCTTAAGTATGTCTTAGATTTCGTAGTTAGCATGTAATTAGGTTTGGAATTGGGCCAACCCAATTATGGGCTAGTTGGGCCCATGTAAGAATAATGTTGGGCCCAATAAAAAGGTCCAAACAGTGTCCCAAGAGGTGACATCATCGTGGCATAGTCTCCGAGACTATGTCAGGCGATGGTACCACCTAGACACAATCTCTGAGAGGCTGCAGGCAGTGGTACCGTCCAATGTTAGGTGGTGGCACTGCCATACTGGGTGGTGGTACCGCCTAGTGCAGTGTTAGTGTCAGACTGACACTGGCGGTGGTACCGTCCAGCACAGGTGGTGGTATAGTCCAGAACCAAGAAACCCGGGATGAGATATTTTTAGGCTCCAAGTTTGAATCAACTTGAAGCCTATAAATACCCCTCTCATCCTTGGTTAACATACACAATCACTGAGTATTTAAAAGTGAGAAAACGCTATTGCAATCACTAGAGAAATCCCCTCATATAGTCTAAGTTTAGAATTCTGTTTAGGAGAATTGTGTGCTTGTAAGGGTTGTCTCCTAAACCCTGTAAAAGGAGAAAAGGGGTGTAAGAAGGAGGTTGATCTTCGCCTATAAAGGAAGATCGATAGTGGATGTCAGTGGCCTCGACGGAAGAGGATTCGACGGAGTGGATGTAGGTTACGACGACCGAACCACTATAAAATTGGCGTGTTCTCTAGTTTGCATTTACTTCCTATCATTTACATACTGCAAACTAAATCTTTACTTGCCTACTGCATTCACTTCATAAACGTATGCTTTCAAAGTTATTATCTTTATGAAACAGTTTTTCGGTAGAAACAGATTTAATCGAAATGAAGTTTTAAACCGACGTTATTTTACCGCTGCACTAATTCACCGCCCCTCTTAGTGCCGACCTGGTTCCTAACACCGGGTTCCCTTATTTAAGTAATCACCCTATATTTATCACAATATAAGGGAATCGACTCCTCGCTACTTGGCCCGACTCCTAGATCTGTGATGAACTTTTTCATCCAGACTCCCTCCTTTACTACTTTTGCTGCAGTAATGTACTCTACCTCTATGGTCAAATCAATAGTGGTATCTTATTTGAAACTTTTCTAGCACACTACTCCTCCATTCAAGGTGTACACATACCCCGAATTCGACTTGTTATTATTGACATCAGATTGAAAACTTGAGTCCGTGTAGCCTTGAACCCTGAGGCTACTTCCTCTATATACTAGTAAAAGATCCTTAGTCCTTCTCAAGTACTTAAGGATATACTTTACTGCTTTCCAATGCTCCAAGCCTGGATCCGCCTGATACCTACTCGTGACACTTAGAGCATACGCTATATCAAGCCTAGTACATAGCATGGTATACATGATAGACCCTATTGCTGATGCATAGGGTATTCTATCCATGTTCGCCCTTTCTTCAAGAGTCTTTGGGGACATACTCCTAGAAAGCGATATCCCATGTCTCATCGGTATGAGACATCTCTTAGAATTTTTCATACCAAACCTTTTGATAATGGTTTTTATGTACCTAGACTAGGATAAGTCAAACATCCTCTTGGATCTATCTTTATATATCCGAATCCCCAAGATATAGGATGCTTCCCCTAAATCCTTCATGGAGAAGTATCTACATAACCAAGCCCTTACTGTAGATAGCATTCCTACATCATTCCCAATGATTAGGATGTCATTCACATATAACACCAAAAAGGTTATAGCGCTCCCATTAACCTTCCTGTACACACAAGGCTCATCTTCATTCTTAACGAAATCATAAGATTTGATTGCCTCATCAAATCTTATGTTTCAACTTCACGAAGCTTGCTTTAGTACATAAATGGATCTAAGCAACCTGCACACCTTATCTAGGTAGTCCTTGGACACGAATCCCTTGGGTGGTATCATATACATCTCCTCCTTGAGGTTCCCATTAAGGAATATGGTTTTCACATCCATCTGCCAGATCTTATAATTATAGTGTGCTGCAATAGCCAATAGAATTCGGATGGATTTTAGCATTACTACGGGTGAGAAGGTTTCGTCATAATCAACACCTTGCCTTTGATGATACCCCTTAGCCACTAGTCTTGCTTTATAGGTCTCTACCTTTCCATCTACTTCGATATTTTGCTTAAAGATCCACTTGCAACCGATGGGTACAATACCTTCGGGCGCATCAATCAGGTTCCAAACCTTGTTGGAGTACATAGAATCAATCTCAGAATTCGTGGCTTCTTGCCACTTCTCGGAGTCTATACTCATAATAGTCTCCTCGTAGGTCTGAGGATCAATATCCTCAACATCCTCTCCTCTAATATGTCCTACATATCTCTTAGGAGGATGGGATACTTTGCCAGACCTATGTAAAGTTAGAACTTGTGTATTAGGTACTTGAACAGGCTCGGGCTGTAGAGTGGTGCTTGAGCTAGGTTCTTCAACCTCGCTCAACTCTATCATACTCCCACTATCTCTACCAAGAATGTGTTCCTTCTCAAGGAACATCTCTCTCTTAGCTATAAAGACATTTTATCCTCGAGATGATAGAAATAATACCCACAAGTTTCCTTGGGGTATCCCACAAACTTGCATCGCTCTATCCTCGATTCCAACTTATCGGGGTTGTGTCTTTTAACATGGGTAAGGTAGCCCCAAATTTTAACAACCTTAAGATCGAGCTTAGTTCCTTTCCATATCTCATATGGTGTAGATACCACCGACTTAGTTGGAACTCTATTCAGAAGACAAGTTGCGGTCTCTATGGTATATCCTCAGAATGAGATAGGTAGGTCAGTGAAACTCATCATGGATCGTACCATGTCTAATAGTATACGATTCCTCCTTTCAGACACACCATTGAGCTGAGGTGTATAAGGAGGTGTCCATTGGGATAATATCCCATGGTCCTTGGGGAACTGAGTAAACTTTGTACTTAAGTACTCATCTCCTCGATTTAATCGAAGAGTCTTGATACTCTTTCCAGTCTAGTTCTCCACTTCATTCTTATACTTTTTGAATTTCTCAAAGGTCTCAGACTTATACTTCATTAAGTACATATATCCATACCTTGAGAAATCATCAGTAAAGGTAATGAAGTAGGAGTAACTACTAATGGCATGAGTTGACATGGGTCTACATACATCACTATGTGTGAGTTCCAGCAGCTCAATGGCTCTCTATCCAATTCTACTAAATGGAGAGTTAGTCAATTTTCCACGAAGGCAAGGCTCTTAAGTTGCATATGACTCATAGTCGAATAGATCTAGATATCCATCTTTTAGCAACTTTTGAATCCGTCTCTCATGGATGTGACCTAGCCTACAATGTCATAGGTATACACTATTTACCTCATCACATTTCCTCTTAGACACACTTACATTCATGATATATGGAGTAGTATCTAGCATGAACAAACCATTATGCAATGTTCCTCTCCTCAATCTCCTCGACTTTGCTAGAATCTACAACAAATTGCAAATGTGATATGCAATATCGGTATCCAATACCAATGCACTATCACAAAAATCTGACAACTGGAGATTGATCATGAATGTACCTAAAGCCTTTCTAAGCTTCTGTTTAGCCCTCTCTGTAATGTACTCTTTGTAGTTCCTCTTCCAATGACCATCTTTGCCATAATGGAAGCGCTGGCCTTTGTCCTTTTCCGAGTTATTCTTAGTAACCTTTACTTTATTGAATCTTGGATTTTGATAATAAAACTAATTGATAAGTGTTTATGATTTGATCTATGTTTTTAGTGATACATGCTGCTTCGATCAGGATGAGACAATTAAAGCAGGAAGAATCATATTGGGCCGGAGGAACATGTTAGAAGATTGAACGTCGAGCCGAAGGATCGGTCAATGTATCGACAGAAGGCTTTGGGCCATGGATTTGGGCATCGGGCCAAGAAGAGCGGATATTGAGCCAAGGATATCGAATTTACGGAGTCAACTGGCCGATTGGGAAATATGCCGCAAGAGAGGACGATGCGCCAAAGAATCGGACGAAGTGTCGAGGGACCAATGACATTCCGGACAACATGATTCATGCTTAGTATTAATTGTCAAGATTGAAGTATGTTTTATATGTGTAGGATTAACTAAGATATCAAGGCATGAAGCAAAATAAAGTCCCAAAGTCAAGGATGCAATTTCATTGGGAGTTCGAGAGTTCGTCGGAAGTCCAAATGATCGTCGGAAGTTCTGCAAGAACCAACCGAGAAGTCTCGGAGCTTACCAGAGAAGCTCATCAAAACTCGCCAAAAAGATCATCGTGAAGTCCAGGAGCTTGCCGGGAGTCCGCTGGAACATTATCGAGAGATTGTCGGAACTTTGTCGGAAGCTTGTCGGAAGAAACCAAGACCTACGGACTTGTTTAGCTTAAGTATGCCTTAGATTTCATAGTTAGCATGTAATTGGAATTGGATTTGGGCCAACCCAATTATGGGCCAGTTGGGCCCATGTAAGGACTATGTTGGGCCCAATGAAATGCCCAAACAGTGACCTAAGAAGTGGCACCGTCGTGGCACAGTCTTCAAGATTGTGTCAAGCGGTGGTACAGCCAGTTTGGGTGGTGGTACTGCCCCTGGCAAGGTCCCAGGCAATGGTACCGCCAAGTGGCCCAATGCCAGGTGGTGGTACCGTCTAGTGCAGTGTTAGTGTCAGACTGACACTAGTAGTGGTACCGCCCAGCACAAGCGGTGGTACCGCCCGAACCTAGGAAACCCGGGATGAGATGTTTTTAGGCTCCAAGTTTGAATTAACTTGAGGCCTATAAATACCCCTCTCATCCCTGGTTAACATACACAAGACTTGGGAGTAAAAATAGAAAGAAACGCTGCTGCAATCTTGTGTGAACTCCTCTCAAAAGTTCTATGTGTTAGAATAGTTTGAGAGAGGAGTAAGTGGGGGTGTAAAGGTTATCTCCTAAACCCAGTAAAAGGAGAATCGAGTTGTAAAAGGTGGTTGGTCTTCGCCTATTGAAGGAAGACTGATAGTGGATGCCGATGGCCTTGACGGAAGAGGAATCAGTGGAGTGGATGTAGGTCACGACGACCGAACCACTATAAAAATCTAGTTTGCCTTTACTTTGAAGAATTTACTTTAAACTGTAAACTGGCTTCTCATTACTTGCTATGCTCTTCCGTACGCTTTCAATCTAAGCACATTTCCATAATCGGTTTTCAACGTATGAAGAATTTTCGGAACCGACGTATTTTACCACTGCACTAATTCACCCCCACACCCCCCCCCCCCCCCCCGCTTAGTGCCACTCTTGATCCTAATAGTTGGTATCAGAGCCTCGTTTCTTATTGTAGTTTAACACCTAGCCAGAAATGACTCTTTTCGGCTTTCAAGAGGGTCACTCTCTCATTCATCCTCCCTTGTTCAATGGGACGGACTATACATATTGGAAAACTCGAATGAGAGTTTTCTTACTTTCTTTGGATTTAAATTTATGGAGTGTTATGGAAAACAATTTTTGAATATCTTCTCTTCCATGGAATTTATGGAATTATTTGGAGAAGAAGACGTTTTCTTTAATGCTGGAGCTATGAATGCTCTATTTTACGCCTTAGATAAAAATGAATTCAATCGGGTTTCTTTGTGTGAAACGGCTTTCGATATTTGGCACATTCTCGAAATCACACACGAAGGCAAGAATAGAGTTAAAGAGTCTAAAGTCAATCTTTTATTACATGATTTTGAATTTTTTTGAATGAAGCCAAGCGAAACCGTTGTTGACATGTACACCAATTTTACGAATGTCGTCAATGATTTAAAAGCTCTTGGCAAATGTTTTTTGAATTTTGAACTTGTCAATAAAGTTTTATGCTCACTTTCTAAAACTTGGGACTATAAAGTAACAGCCATATAAGAGGCCAAGGATTTGAACCGTTTTCCACTCGAAGAACTAGTAGGGTCTTTAAAGATCCATGAAATAAGTTTTATTACACATGTTGAACATGATAAACTTGAGAACCACCTTCCAAAGAATATGAAGGATTTGGCACATCGAACAAAAGAAGACCACTCGTTATGCTCGAGTAATGGTAAACTTGAACTCCTCACTATGAAATTTAAAAAGTTAATAAAACAAAAAATTAAAGAACAAAAAGAACCCAACTACTTGCTATGAACGCAAGAAGAGGGAAGCACTTTGGGATGAATCGAGCTCCTCCGAATATTAGGAGAAAATCAATAAAGGCGAGGTGGCAAACTACGCCTTAATGGCTTTCAATGGTGAGGTAATCAAAATGCCCTTAGTTTATTTTGAAATTACATAATGCTTTTCATAAGTTAATTTTAATTTAGTTTAGAATAATTATTTTTCTTGAAAATTGCAATGCAAAAAATTAGGAATCATGCTTATCATTCTAGTAATTTCAAAAATAATCATGAAAATTGTATGTTTTACGATAAACAAACAAAATAATTTTAAATGCCTTATGAAATCATGCTTGATGTTTTAATGATATAATAATGTAATAAAATGTTAGATATAAATCTAATGCTTGTACACCTAACAAGATTAGTTTACGAAGTATTAATGTGTATCTTGATGATTTCATGATTTTGATTGAATATGATTTATGTTTAATGAAATCATGCTTGATGATTTTATACTATGCATGAGACTTTGAAGTTATTCATGATGATTTTATACTATTCATGATGAAATGTTGCTTTTTCAGTTTTAAACAAGATGGATGGTTTTCATATAAAAACTTGAGCATATTGATTTGAAATCATGCTTAATGAGTTTATCTTTCTAAATTATGCATGATAATTCTTGCGATTTATGGATTATCGATTTGTACTATAATGAATGTGACTTTTTCGATTTTAAAAATGATGCATGTTTTTGATTTGACATAAATAAAAAAGGTATGAAATCAATCACTTAAAATGAAACACATAAAAAGAAAAATATATTATCATTGGAATTAAAATAATGAATCAATTTACGTTATGAATTTTGTGAACCATGAAATTGATTTTGATGGTTTGAATTTAATGAGTTTTATCGAAATCACGATCTTGATTTCTTGAGATTTATAACTTGAAATCTTTTATGAATCAAGATTTTTTACTCTTTATTCTCTTGCATTTTGAGAAAATTTTCAATATGAATCATAAGAGTTCTTATGCATAAATTGAAATCTTTTTCTCCTACGTTTCCTTTTACGATTTTCTAAATAGAGTATCTTTTTCAAAATTCATGACTTCAAATTTCATTTGAATAACTTTTGACCTCCTAAGATCTCTCTTTGAATATTTAAAGAGGAGAATTTTCTAGATGAATCATGATTTTGATTATTAAAGATTTTAATATGCATGAAATATGGGATGCAATGTAATTTGACATTTAGATACCATCATGATTTAAAATGCTATGATTTGTTGCTAAAATGATGTATTATAAATGTTGATTTAATGTTTGGTATTATGAATACTTTAAATGATGAATGTTTAGTATCATGATCAAAATATTGATAAATGCTTAAAAATTTTAATGTCTTAGTATCATGTATGATATGGTCATAATGATGATTGATTTTTTTTTTTGGGTATCATTCATGAAAATTAAATGTAAAGATTTAAAATTGTGTATGTTTTAATTTGAAACTATTATAATGCACAAACAAATATATTGAAATAAGATTGATACTTTGTCATACTTTAAAAATTATTGTAAAGGGAAAAAGAGATACAAAATTGTATTCTTCACTTCTTTTTAACAATGACAAAGGGGAAGATAGCAGGCTTGCATAAGTCAAGAAAATACAAAAACTTCCAACTTGCACACTGCTAAAGGAAATAAGAATCGCTAGCTTGCACACTTCAACAAGAAAGCTATCTTGCATTTGCTTTCAAAATATTGCTAGCTTATATTTTTTAAAATGATATAAAAATTTGCTAGCTTTCATGATGTAGAACTTGCTATCTTGAACACCACCTAGACTTGCTAGCTAGCTTGCTAGCAAGCTTGCATAAGTCAAGAAAATGCAAAAACTTCCAACTTGCACATTGCTAAAGGAAATAAGAATTGCTAGCTTGCACACTTCAACAAGAAAGCTATCTTGCATTTGCTTTCAAAATATTGCTAGCTTATATTTTTTAAAATGATATAAAAATTTGCTAGCTTGCATGATGTAGAATTTGCTATCTTGAACACCACCTAGACTTGTTAGCTTCCAATCTCAAGAGAAGCAACATTGCTATCTTGCTTATCTCAAGAAGCAAAACATGCTAAACTTGCACATCTAGCAAAATTTATAAACTTGCAAAACTCAAAATTTTTGCTAGCTTGCATGATTATAAAAATGGAGATTATGTTTATTATGCAATGATTTAAACTTGTATGTCCAAACACATGAAAGGTACATTTCTCCTTTTTGTTGATGACAAAGGGGGAAAAGTATGATCATGTTATGCATGATGACATGTTGCAAATATTCAAGATGAATATCTGCAAGGACTTGAATTCAGCTTGAATTCAAGGTTCTATTAATATGGCATATTGATAGGGGGAGTTTGTTTAAACTCCGAGAGTTAAGGTTAACTCCGTCATCAATTGGTTGACATCAACAAAAAGGGGAAGATTGTTGAATCTCAGATTTTGATGATGAAACCAATTGATAAGTATTTATGATTTGATCTGTGTTTTTAGTGACGTAGGCTGCTTCAATCAGGATGAGACAATTAAAGCAAGAAGAATCATGTTGGGCTGAAGGAACATATCAGAAGATTGGACGTCGAGTTGGAGGATCGGTCGACGTATCGATAGAAGGTTTTGGGCCATGGATTCGGGCATCGGGAGAAGAGGAGCAGATATTGCACTAAGGATATCAAAGTTGCGAAGTCAACTGGCCGATTGGGCAATAGGCCACAAGAGAGGACGATGCGCCGAAGAATCAGATGAAGCGTCGAGAGACCAATGACATGTCGGACAACATAATTCATGCTTAGTATTAATTGTCTAGATCAATGTGTATTTTACATATGTAGGATTAACTACGATAGCAAAGCATGAAGCAAAATGAAGTCCTAGAGTCAAGGACATGATTTCGTTGGGAGTTCGAGAGTTCGTCGAAAGTCTAGACGTTCGTCGGAAGTTCTGCAGGAACCAGCCGAGAAGTCTCGGAGCTTACTAGAGAAGCTCATTGGAACTCACCAAGAAGATCATTGTGAAGTCCAGGAGCTTGCCGGGAGTCCATTGGAACATTGCCGAGAGATCATCGGAAGTTCGCTGGAAGTTCACTGGAAGCTCGCTGGATGAAACCAAGATCTAGGGACTTGTTTAGCTTAAGTATGCCTTAGATTTCGTAGTTAGCACATAATTGGGATTGGATTTGGGCAACCCAATTATGGGCCAATTGGGCCCATGTAAGGATTGTATTGGGCCTAATGAAACAACCAAATAGTGACCCAAGAAGTGGCACCATCATGGCATAGTCTTCGAGATTGTGTCAGGCGATGGTACCGCCAGTTTGGGTGGTGGTATCGCCCAGCACAAGCAGTGTGATAAGACCCTAAAGTCTTATCGTAAAAAAGAAGAAGAGAAAGGGGATGATCACTTTGAGGGGATCGGTCTCCTTGATCGCTTCGAGGGGATCGGCCCTCCTTGATCACTTCGAGGGGATCGACCTCCTAGGGTTTGTCAAAAGACAGAATAGTATTTTTCATAGATAACTAAAAAGAAGCAGTTATATCCCTATTTATAGAGTTCCGACTTTAGCTAAACTAAACAGACTTAATAAATATGCAGAAAATAAAATTAAAGCATAGAAAATAAAAGAAAAAATAAAAGGATCCTAACAATCCCGCCTCCTTCAATTCGGCATTGTCCTCAAGGCTGAGCAACATCAAATTCTAGAAACTTCTCCTTTAGCATGCTGTAGGACTCCCAAGTGGCATCTTGCTTTGGTAAGTTGGCTCATTGCACCAGCACTTCAGTTACAGGATGTCTATGGTACATTACACCTCGTCGATCAAGTATGGCTTGTGGTTGAGCTTGAACTTCCCCAGTAGTAGAAGTGTCTGGCAAATCGCACTGCACTATTGCATCTTCACCCAATTTCCTTTTAAGGTATGCAACATGAAAGACTAGATGTATTTTAGAGCTAGCAAGCAAATCCAAGAGGTAGGCAACTGGTCCAATGCGTTCTAATACCTTATAAGGCCCAAAAAACTAAGGAGATGGCTTCATGGAAGATCGGACCTTTATGGAAGTTTGCTTGTAGGGTTGAAGACGAAGGAAAACCCAATCACCCACAGTAAATTCTCATTCACTTTGGTGTTTATCAGCTTGTTGTTTTATTCTTGCTTGTATGGCTGTAAGGTTATCCTTTAAAAGCTGAATAATCTTATTTATATCCATCAATTCCTTGTCCACTTGATCAACTTTAGAAGAACTGGGTACATATTTTGTAATTGTAGGTGGGGGTTGACCATAAACTGCTTCAAAAGGAGTCATTTTAATAGAAGAATGGTAAGAGGTATTATACCACCACTCTGCCCAGGGAAGCCATTTGACCCATTCCTTCGGCTTGTCGCTAGTAAAGCATCGGAGGTAATTTTTTAGGCACCTGTTTACTACTTCAATTTGCCCATATGTTTGTGGATGATAAACAATGCTCATATTCAGCTGAGTATCTTGTAAATGAAAAAGTTCTGTCCAGAAGGAGCTAGTAAAAATCTTGTCTCTATCACTAACAATGGAACGGAGACTCCCATATAATTTAGCTATGTTTTCCACAAAAATATGAGCAACACTTGCAGTAGTATAAGGATGTCATAAAGAACAGAAATGAGCATACTTTGTAAGTCTATCCACAACTACAAGTATAGTACTCTTTCCTTGAGATGATGGGATACCGTCAATGAAATCCATAGATATGTCGGTCCAAGTAGCATCAAGAATAGGGAGGGGCTGTAGTAAGCCTAAGGTGGCTACTATCTCACTTTTGTGACGTTGGCAAACATCAGATTCAGTAACAACTTTCTTGATAAAATTTTTCATAACTTTCTAGTAAAAAAGTTGTCGAACTCGCTTATAAGTGCAGAGAAATCCCGAGTGACCAACAATTGGTGATGAATGGAACTCCTTCAGAATTATTGCCTGGCAAGAAGAATGTGGGGCAATCACTATTCGGCCTTTATAGCGTAAGTCCACTAAATCCCAATTATAATTTGAGACAGAACCTGGGGCTTCTTCTAATTTTTTAATGATGCTTTGGGTCTCGGGATTATTTGACCATTCCCTTCTGATAACTTCCAAAGTCTCACAAATAAGAATAGAAATAGCTACTAGTTCAACTTGTTCTAGAAGGCGTGAGAGGGCATCTGCTACTAAATTCTCAACCTGTTGCAATTCACGGGGAGATCAAAGGATGATCCGTGGTGGTGGAGATGACGGCAGAATTTGGCGACGATCTTTTAAGCAATTGTGGGAATTGCTTTGGGCGATTGTGGAGGGTTGATGGATGGCTGTGGAAGGGCAGCGAGATGCCAAAAACGCTGCTCTAATACTAGGTGTTAGAACCCTTGTAGATTCTAAACTTGGGGTTGATCTCTTTAGGGGATCGGCCTCCTTGGAACTTTATAGGGGTTCCTCCCTCCAAGTTGCTGCTCAAAGGCTGCAGAAAAGATTCATCTATTGCTTATGAAAAGAGGAGGAATACATGGCTATTTATAGGGCTTCTAAACCCTAATTCCTAATAGGACTCCTACTCAAGACTCCTATTTCTAACCAACTCCTAATAGGACTCCCACTCAAGACTCCTATTCCCTTACAACTCCTAATTCTTCTCTAAGAAACAACCTCCTAACCCTAGCCGACCTCTTCACCTCTTTAATATTGGTCAGCTTAGGTAGGTTTTACATGAATGTCCCTTTCAATTAGGACTCTCCTAGCTAAAGTCCTAACACTTACCTACGACATAGAAATGTCACCGGTGACCTGAAGACATGGTATGCTTGGTCGAGTCCCTCGAGGATATGTCTTTGAATCAGACTCATCTTGTAACGATGTGTTAGGACCCTTTTTCTAAGCTTTTGTATAATGTTTATTGAGTCTGTTTGGTCCAGTTGTTTATTGAGCCGGTTTGGTTCAATTAGAGTCAAGTAGAGGTTAATTTAATATTTATTTATTATTAGAGTTCAAGTCCTGATGAACTCTGGGTGAAACTCTATAAATAGGGATGTAACTACTTCTTTTCAGTAATCTATGAAAAATATTATTCTGTCTTTGGACAAACCTTAGGAGGCCGATCCCCTCGAAGTGATCAAGGAGGGTCGATCCCCTCGAAGTGATCAAGGAGGGCCGATACCCTCGAAGCGATCAAGGAGGCCGATCCCCTCGAAGTGATCATTATCATCCCCATTTCTCCCCTTTCTTCCACGATAAGATTTTAGGGTCTTATCATTTGGTATCAGAGCCACGATAAGACCTTTAGGGTCTTACCATTTGGTATCAGAGCGGCGATCCTCGGCGTTCTCGCTGTAGTTCGTCATCTAAAAAAAAAAAAAAAAATTGTGAGGGCGAAGCCGGCAGCCATGCACACTGTTCCTTCTCAACCAAAAGGAACATGTGCTTCCCGGCACCGACCACCCCTGCTTTCCTTCTCCTCCACCACCGACGCTGCTTCCTGGTCGGCGACCACCGCCGCCGCTGCTCCCCGGCCAGCGCCCACTGCTGCCACTGTGCCCCGGCCAGCAACCTTCTCACCTCGCCTCCTCGCTGCCCACATCTCGCTCGAGCGAGAAGGGCCGGGGCCGCCATTTCCCAGCCAGCGGACCACCCATTGCTGCTTCTACCGTCGTCGACACTGCCCTAGTCGTACCGCCATCGCTGCCTTCCCTTGGTTGCAGCTTCAGCCGTGTGATCTGTCGGCGTCGCTATTTCTGTGGTGCGATAGAAACAGAGCAGGCCGCCGGTCCCTCTGCTGCCGCAGGCGCCGGTTGCCTCTACCGCCGCTGCTATTTCTCGGCCACTTCAACGCCACCCCTCTCCTTCGTTGCCGAGCCACCACCGCTGCCAGCCACCGTGCGACGACCGTCGCATGCCTCCCCAGCAGCCGATCCCCCTTGCTCTACATCTTTTGTAACCGAAACAGGGCAATCACGGGCAACTCACATCTGCTGCCCTTGTTTCCAGCCGCCGCCGTCGCGTCGAGCGCTGTCGCCGTCGCCTTCCTACCGCTGCTCCCCCGTGCGACGACCACCGCTCGCCTCCCAACCGCTGCTCTCGCTCGCTTCCCAGCCACTGCTCCCCCTTGCTCTACATCCGTGGTGACCGAAACAGGGCAGTTACCACCGTCGCAGTCACGGGTCCCCTTGCTACCACAGTCGCGGATCCCCTTGCTGCTACGAACGCCGGTTGCCACCACCGTCACCACTACTGCCCAGCCAGCAACGACGCCGCTCGCTGCCCAGCCTGCCACGACCCTCGCTGCCTCCTTCTCCACCGCCGCTGCTGCGCTCCGGCCAGCAACGACTGCTATTGCCAGCCACCGCAGCCTTCACCTCAACCCCCTCGATCTGCACCGTTGCTGCAGCCCCCTTGTCTGCATTGTTGCCGCAGGCGCCGGTTGCCACCACTATAGCCTCAACCCCGGCTGCTTCAACGCCACCTCCCTCTTGTTCTGCCTCCGCTGCTGTAGTTGTCGGTTGCCATCACCGCAGCCTCAACACGGCTGCTCGGTGATTGCTTCCTTGGGTCACAACAGCCACAACCGTCACCTTTCAGCCTTGGCGCTCTCATCTCACGCAGTGACACAAACATAGGGCAGCTACTCTTCCTCCAACGCAGCGACCGCAGCACTGCCCTTGGCGTCCACCTCCTCGGCAACTTCGCATCGATAGTGTTGATGCCCTTGACTGACACCAAAAACAGAAGTTGAGATTACAAATTTGCAGTCTTACGCAATGGCCACTGATAACTCGGTGAAAGCACAAATGGAAGCATTGGAAATCAGAATTGAGAACCGACTGCAAGAAACACTTAATGATTTCAAAAAGAGCCTACTGGAGAGCCTTAGCAAATTTCAACAAAATGGAAGCTCAAGTTCTACGTTGCACAGATCTGAAAATACAGGAAAAAGGCCCCAAGATTGTGACACAAACTACTTACACATGAAGGTGGAATTTTCGAGATGGAAAGATGGAGATCTGACCAGTTGGATCTCTAGGGCAGAATATTTTTTCTATTTTCACAGAACTCCAGAAGAATCCAAGGTGGAAATAGCCTTAATCCAGCTCGATGGAGATGCACTCCAGTGGTACGATTGGTATGAAACTGTTTACGGAGTTCCTTCGTGGGAGAAGTTCAAAAGAGGGCTTCTTGTTCGATTTGGCCCATCCGAATATGAGAATGTTGATGGCCAGCTCGCCAAAATTTTTTAAACTTCTACAGTGTTGGAATATCAGAGTAGGTTTGAAAGATTGTCAAATCAAGCTAGAGATTAGTCGGAACGATAGCTTCTGAATACATTTATTGAAGGGCTTAATTCGGAGATCCGGTGTGAAGTTAAGGCTCATCAACCCTGCACTATGATAGCTGCGATCTCATTTGCACATCTACATGAGAAAAAAATTAGCAAGGAAAGATCAGCAAGGGGTTTGTACTATGATGAAAAATGGAGTATGGAGCACTGATGTAAACAAGGGCAACTTCTGATGATTGAGCCAATTAGAGAGGAACTAGAAGTAAAAAAGTTGGACTCCAATCATAAAGGTATGAAAACTGATGAAGATATTGAAGCCATCACATATACAGTACATGCATTGGCTGGCTACACAAACCCACAAACTATGAAAATCGGAGGAACTTTGAAGCATCAACCTGTCACTATTTTGATTGATACAGATAGCACTAATAATTTTATGGATAGGAAAGTTGCAGCCCAATTAGCCCACCACATTGAAGGCTGTGATATATTCGAAGTTAATAGACATATTTTAACTTATGATAACAAAGGCCAGGAATTTCTTGCAATGATTACTACATTGAAAGATCGACCTATTGCTTACACTGTCAAAAAGTGGAGACAATACTTACTTGATCAACAGGTTGTGATGCGTTACAGATAGTCTATGGCTAAAGTGCTGAAAGAGAAGCTCCCAGAGATTGATGCTGCTCAGCCTTGAGGACAAGGCTGATTTGAAGAGGGAGGAACTGTTAGGACCCGTTTTCTAAGCTTTTGTATAATGTTTATTGAGTCTGTTTGGTCCAGTTGTTTATTGAGTCGGTTTGGTTCAGTTAGAGTCAAGTAGAGGTTTATTTAATATTTATTTATTATTAGAGTTCAAGTCCTGATGAACTCTGGGTGGAACTCTATAAATAGGGATGTAACTACTTCTTTTTAGTAATCTATGAAAAATATTATTCTGTCTTTGGACAAACCATAGGAGGCCGATCCCCTCGAAGTGATCAAGGAGGGTCGATCCCCTCGAAGTGATCAAGGAGGGTCGATCCCCTCGAAGCGATCAAGGAGGCCGATCCCCTCGAAGTGATCATTATCATCTCCATTTCTCCCCTTTCTTCCACGATAAGATTTTAGGGTCTTATCATTTAGTATCAGAGCCACGATAAGACTTTAGGGTCTTATCACAATGGTGTTGACTTAACCGAGCATCATAGTTGGTCGAGTCCCTCGAGACCATGGTGATTTGGAGGCTGAACAGGATGGGAATCATAAGGAGTTATGATCGGCAAGAGTTGCCTACCTTTTGGGCTTAGTGTGATTGGTTGAGTCACTCAAGATTACACTAAGACGCTGATTGGATCTTGGACCCCACTAGAAGTCTGCTAAAGACTTCTGTTTCACATGCTGAGGGTGTCGCGTGATTTGCTAGTAAAATAGTGGGAGCATATTAAGATAGAAGTCCATATCTTGATTGTTTATTTTTTTCAAAATCTGCATGTTATTCATTTCTGCTGCATCTTTATTTTTAGAAAATATCGCTTTCAAATCCCTTACATGGCATACTTGATGTCAACCGCCTCACTGGTCCAAATTATAAGGATTGACTCTACAACTTGAGAATTGTTCTCATAGCGGAGAAAATCACGTACGTCCTTAATACAATGATTCCTACGCCCGAGGAAGGGGCAAGCGAGGATGAGATCGCTCGCTACGTGAAGTACATTGATGACTCCACTCTTGCTCAGTGCTACATGTTGGGCTCTATGACTCATGAGTTACAGAGACAACATGAAAAGATAAATGTTAGATCCATTCTCCTATATGTTCATAAATTGTTTGAGGAACAGGGAAGGACTCAGCAATATGAGATATCCAAGAGCCTTTTCCGCGTTAGGATGACTGAGGGGACATCGGTTCACAACCATGTACTAAAGATGATTCAATGGATAGAGAAACTCATAGGTCTAGGAATGGTCCTAGAGAATAACTTGTGTGTGGACATTATACTTCAGTCTCTACCATATTCCTTCTTATAGTTTATAATGAATTTTAATATGAACAAGCTTGAGATGACTCTCTCAGAGCTTCTCAATATGTTGAGGGAGGTAGAGAGCACTATCAAAAAGGAGAAGCCAATTCTCTACCCTAGTGAGACCAGAAAGAAAAGGAAAGTAGAAAAGTCCCTTAAGAAGGGCAACAGCAAGGGCAGACTAGGGAAAGCATGTTAGGATCAAGAGCGGCACTAAGAGGAGGGGGAGGTAGGGGTTGGTGTGGGGGGTGAATTAGTGCAGTGGTTAAATACATCGGGTCCAAAAATTCTTCATACGTTGAAAATTGATTCTAGAAATATACTTAGATTGAAAGTATATGGAAGAGCATAGCAAGTAATGAGAAGGCAGTTTACAGTTTAAAGTAAATTGCTCAAAGTAAATGCAAACCAGATTTTTATAGTGGTTCGATCGTCGTGACTTACATCCACTCCACCGATTTCTCTTCCGTCGAGGCCACCGGCATCCACTATTGGTCTTCCTTCAATAGGAGAAGACCAACCACCTTTTATAACTCGATTCTCCTTTTATTGGGCTTAGGAGATAACCCTTACACCCCCACTTACTCCTCTCTCAACCTATTCTAACACTTAGAACTTTTGAGAGGAGTTCACACAAGATTGCAGTAGCATTTCTTTCTATTTTTACTCTCAAGTCTTGTGTATGTTAACAAGGGATAAGAGGGGTATTTATAGGCCTCAAGTTGATTCAAACTTGGAGCCTAAAAACATCTCATCCCGGGTTTCCTAGGTTCGGGCAGTACCACTGTGTTAGGATCCTTTTATTTTTACTTTTATTTTCTATGCTTTAATTTTATTTTCTGCATATTTATTAAGTCTGTTTAGTTTAGCTAAAGTCAAAACTCTATAAATAGAGATGTAACTATTTCTTTTCAGTTATCTATGAAAAATACTATTCTGCCTTTTGACAAACCCTAGGAGGCCGATCCCCTCGAAGTGATCAAGGAGGGTCGATTCCCTCGAAGCGATCAAGAAGGCCAATCCCCTCGAAGTGATCATCCCCTTTCTCTTATTTTTTTTTACAATAAGATTTTAGGGTCTTATCATTTGGTATCAGAGCGGCGATCCTTGGCATTCTCGCTGCAACGTCTGTCACTATTTTGATTGATACGGGTAGCACTAATAATTTTATGGATAGGAAAGTTGCAGCCCGATTAGCTTACCACATCAAATGTTATGACAAATTTGAAGTCAAAGTCACCGATGGACGGATTTTAACCTGTGACAACAAGTGCTCAAAGATAAAACTAATTTTGCAAGGTCAAGAATTATTTATGGATTTCTTTTTATTACCCTTGGAAGACTATGAAGTGGTGCTCGGAATTGAATGGCTATCAACCCTAGGTGATGTCTCTTGGAATTTTTCTAAACTAATTATGAAGTTCTTTATTAATGGAAGACAGGTGACTCTCAAAAGAAGATGGGGAGGTAAGGTTACAACTATCACTAGCCATCGGATGGAGCGGGTCCTTCCAAAGACACACACCAGATTTTTTGGTGCAATTAAATAACATTGAAAAGGAAATGACAGTAAACATTCCGACTGAAAATATTGAATCATTGCTAACAGAGTTTGCGGATATATTTGTGGAGCCACACGGACTTCCACCTTTTAGATGTCATGATCATCGGATCCCACTATTATCCGAGAAGGCACCAACCAATGTCCGACCCTATAGATATCCACATTTCCAAAAGGCAGAGATAGAGAGGATTGTCATAGAGATGCTCAAAATAGGAGTTATATGAGGTAGTGTGAACCCATATTCCTCCCTAGTATTGCTAGTCAAAAAGAAGGATGGCTCATGGTGGATGTATGTCGACTATCGAGCACTTAACAACATTACAGTGAAAGATAAATATCCTATTCCAATAGTGGATGAACTGTTGGATGAATTGGGATGAGCTAAGGTCTTCACTAAATTGGACCTACGATCGGGCTATCATCAAATCAGAGTACATGAAAGGGATGTTCAGAAAAATACCTTCAGGACACATAATGGCCATTATGAGTTTCTAGCAATGCCTTTTGGGTTAACCAATGCGCCCTCTACCTTCTAGAGTTTAATGAATGAAATATTTCGGGCTCATCTCCGTAAGTTTGTTTTGGTTTTCTTTGATGATATTTTAATATACAGTCATTCCCTAGAAAGTCATTTATTACATTTATGAATCGTCTTTAATATTCTTTGTGAGCATGGTTTTTTTATCAAGAAATCCAAGTGCAGTTTTGGGCAACCTGAGGTTGAGTACCTCGGCCATATCATATCTCAAAAGGGTATTACAGTTAATCCTTCAAAAATCTAAGTGATGACAGACTGACCAATTCCAAAGTCAATCAAAGCTTTAAGGGGGTTCTTGGGACTAACAGGCTATTATCGAAATTTTGTGAAGAATTATGGCAAAATTAGTGCCCCCTTGACGTCACTTCTAAAGAAAAATTCATTCAGATGGTTAGAAGAGACAACTCAGGCATTTCAATTCTTGAAAACTACAATGACTATTACACTCGTACTTGCTCTACCCGATTTTAATAAGATGTTTTTGATTGAATCTAATGCTTCTGGAGCTAGAATAGGGGCTGTATTAATGCAGGAAGGTCAGCCTATCACTTATGCTAATAAGTCTCTTTCCCCTTCCCATTTGAGTTTATCTATTTATGACAAGAAGATGCTAGCCATAATACATGCAGTCACAAAATGGAGACCCTACCTAATTGGTCGACGGTTTCAAATATGCACTGATCACAAAAGCCTCAAATATTTCCTACCTTACTGCTGCTGCAATTTAGTTATCCTTATTTGAAAATCCAAAAAAAATTATTCCTATATTGCTGCATAAACTTTTCGTCATAAAGTTTTCATCTCTACGACGAAAGATACATTGCAGAATTCCAACCGTATAGCACCGTCTGTTTGATCTTGCTACTGTGTTTTTTCTATCCAAATCTCTATTAAATTTTTATGACATCTTTGACACTTCCTAACAGCAGATTTCCTTTGGTTTTGTCAAAAAATTCTTAATATAAACCATTGATATTTTACATCTAATCTGCTATACTTGAAAATCTGCACTGTAAAATTTCAACCGCATAGCACTATTTTTTTAATCTTGATACTATGTTGTTTCTATCCAAATCTCTACGAAATTTTTATGATAGCTTTGACACTTCCTAGCAGTGGATTTCCGTTTGGTTTCATCAAAAAATTCTCAATATAAACCATTGATCTTTTACGTCCAATCTGCTATACTTAAAAATCTGTGCTGCAGAAAATTTCAGCCGCATATTGTTGCCTTAACCCATCTATTTGTACTCTTTTTTGAATGAAATTTCTTATACACTTTATAGATCATCTTGGCTTCCATCTAAGATTAATATATTAAGGAATTCATCTCTAAAAATGATTTTGTGTTGCTGCAAATTTTCATCGTAAACCGCTGAAATTTTTCGACAAGAATTCTGCTATCGCAACTTGCACCAATTTCCTTGCCATTATACTGCCGAAATTTTCTTAATTAAATTAGACATCCTTGCTATCATATAATCTGTGATTTTGCTATCAATTCCCTCCTTAATTCTCTCAAGTTTTTGGTGGAAATTACGTCGAGAAACCATTGTTTCTTCAACGACAATTCTACTCTTACAAGACAGCACATACTTGCTGCAACTTCCACTGATTTATATCAAACCTTTGCTGCCATCTATTACAGATCCAAAACTTTCATCCATAGCTCTAAAACTCCACTAAACCACACCCTCAAACTGCACTCAAAACAGCCACAAAACAAGCCTAAATCATAGCCTACATCCACCAATCCACCAACCCTTTCGACCATCACTATTCTCAACCTATACATGCTTTTAACCTGACAACAAAAGAGAGATCTTAACATCACATATTTAGAGGCATATACTATGGCATCTGAGAAGGCAATCAATGCTAAATTTAAAGCCTTCGAGGCGCGAATGGAGGATAAGATTCAAACGCTCTTTACCGAACTAAGATTGGGCCGACCACTAAGCCCAAAGAAATCACATCAAGGAGAGAGCTTTGCCCAATCGCACCAAGCCCGAAGAGATGACTTCCAAGAGAGAAGAGGCTCTATGACCGACCCCAACTATCCATGCATGAGATTGAACTTCTCTAGATGGGAAGAAGGAGACCTAATTAGTTGGATTTCGCGTGCGGAGCGATATTTTTTGTACCACAAAACCGTAGATGCATCTATGGTGAAAATTGCAGCTATACATCTTGAAGGGTTTGCCATACAATGGTTTGACTGGTTTGAACACACTTATGGAGTCCTTTAATAGTGACAATTCAAAGAAGGACTGTTGATCCGCTTCAGACCAACCGATTACGAGAATATTGACGGACAACTAGCAAAGATCTGACAAACCTCCACCATTCAGGAGTACCAAACCAGGTTTGAAAGGTTATTTGATCAAACTCATGATTGGTCTCAAAAATAGCTATTGAGGACCTTCATTGAGGGCTTGAAGCCAGAGATCCGAGGAGAAGTTAAAGCATGACAACCGTACACGCTTATGGCAGCCATCTCTTTCGCACGACATCAAGAGGAGCAATTGAACCATGAAGCTCGGAGGACTAGGGTCGCTCCTCAACCAGCAATATTGAAGCCCTCAGCCCTCCCTACTATCGACCAAGTCCCTACACCAAAGAGGTTAATAAAAGAAGAGCTTTGGGAGCGATATGCCAAGGGGTTATGTTGGCATTGCGACGAGCCGTGGAGTCGTGAGCATCGCTGTAGTAAAGGGAGACTTCTTATGATTGAACCAATAGAAGAAAAGGTTATTGAACATCTAGAAGAGAGCCTTGAACATGAAGAAGAAGATGCAGAAGAAGAGCCACAACCGACCGAAGTTACAGTACATGCACTAATCGGCTACTCAAACCCGCAAACGATGAAAGTTGGAGGCCTTCTCAAACAACAACCGATCACTGTTCTCATCGACACGGGCAGTACTAATAACTTCCTAAATAGTAAGGTTACTGTCCGGATGGCCTTGCCTATCGAGAATTACAACAGGTTTGACGTTAAAATCACTAACGAATGGATTTTGAAGTATGATCGATCGTAAGCGCCCGCGAGTGAAACTGTTGCTGCAGGACCAAGAGATAATTGCATATTTCTTCCTCCTCCCTCTTGATAATCATGAGGCCATGCTCAGAATTAAATGGTTGATGACATTAGGTGATGTTTCTTGAAATTTTATGGAACTAATTATGAAATTTTACAGTAAGGGGAAACAGGTGATACTGTACGAGAAACGTGGGGACGACGTAACGACGATTTGCACACAACAAATGAAGAAGGTTTTGCATAAAGCTGTTGAATCTCGTATTTTGATGATGAAACCACTTGATATGTATTTATGTTTTAATCTGCGTTTTGAGTGACGCAAGATGCTTCGATCAGGATGAGACAATTAAAGCAGGAAAAATCATGTTGTGCCGGAGGAACATGTTAAAAGATTGGACGTCGGGCCGGTGGATCGGTCGACGTATCGACAGAAGGCTTTGGATCATGGACTCGGGCATTAGGCCAAGAAGAGCGGGTATTGCACTAAGGATATCAGAGTTGCGGAGTCAATTGGCCGATTGGGCAATAGGCCGCAGGAGAGGACGATGCGCCGAAGAATCGGACGAATCGTCGATGGACCAATGACATGCCGGACAACTTGGTTAATTGCCTAGGATTAATTGTCTCGATCAAAGTTTTGTTTTACATGTGCAGGATTAACTACGATGGATGTAAGACATGCAGTAGGAGTTACACCAGAGTCAAGACTATGATCATGTTGGGAGTTCGAGAGTTCGACGGAAGTCCGGACGGTCGTCAAAGGTTTTGCGGGAACAAATCCGAGAAGTCCAGGAGCTTGCCAAAAGAAGCTCGTCAAAACTCGCCAAGTGGATCGTCGCAAGTCCAGGAGTTTGCCGGAAGTCCATAGGAGCATCACCGAGGGTTCATCAGATGATCAACGGAAGTTCGCCGGAAGAAGCGATTGACGCACCAAAGCATGTTGCAGTGAATGTTTTAAGAAATATCATAGTTAGCATGATGATTAAGTTAGAAATGGGAGATGATCCCATTAACTTAATCTTGGGGCAATTAGGCCCTTGACACACCCAAATTGGGCCAAATGGATCAGCCCATTCGGACCTAGATTTCTTGGCCAGCGGTGGCACCGCTTGGGTCGGCGGTGGCACCGCCCAGAGCTCAGTCTCCGAGCAAGACTGGGCAGTGCAACCACCCTTGATAGGTGGTGGAACCGCCTGAGCTCGGTCTCCGAGCTCTGCCAAGCAGTGCAACTGCCCCTGTCATGTGGTGGCATCGCCTGGGCTCAGTCTCCGAGCGAGACTAGGCGGTGCAACCACCCCTGTCAGGCGGTGGCACCGCCCAAAGGCTCAATCTCCGAGCTCTGCCAAGCTGTCACGGACAAACTTCTAAACAAGATGTTTGATGTAATGCTTATGAATGTCCATGTCTTTTGGCATGTTCATGCCTTGTACAACATGTAGAGGGGCGGCCAAAAGCTTAATAGTCCCATTTTAGTTGGGTTGGTAGCCTCTTTAGGCTTGTAAATAAAGGTTGTGTCATGTGGACACGTACGAGAGATTTTTGATCTGTAATGGACCATTTTACCCTTTGTTGTGCCACTGTTCAGAGCTTGTAAAGTCTGTTTGTAATTTGCATTGTCTATGAAGTGTTTTTCGGAGTTGTTTGCTTGTGGATCCCAATTGAGGCGTTCTCTCTAACCCGTTCTCTCTTTTGTTGGTCCTAAGGGACAATGGGAGGCTTCGGGGAGGCTGACCTTTGCGGACGGACACGCAAGGGCGCCGCATGACTTAGGCAAAACTAGCTAAGTCCGTGACAGATGGTATCAGAGCGGGACAAGCACTCATAAAAAAACACTTAGCATGCAAACGTGGGGGACCTAGCGGGACTGCGTTGTGGGCAGTCAGCACACGCGCGACCGTTTGCGGGGAAAACGGGCATGGAGATGTAGGGAAAAGGAGTCCCTCAGAGGAGCGGGCATCTGACATTGGCATTCAGAGGAATGGCCAACCCTTCGTGCAAGAGGCACCACGAGAACAGACAAGCTTGGAAGAATGTGGAGCGCACAAAGGTTGGGATGGCTGAGTTTGAGCTACGGCTCAACGTTGACAACTATACTTGATGGTGCTCAAGACAAGCGTGGCGCTTGGTAAAGGATGAGACCATGCAAGGTGGAATGAGTTGCTCAGTGATCGAAAGAGTTGTGCAAAGCTCACAGAGGTGAGGGGAATTGCTAACTCAAAGAATTCGGTACTCATGCATGGACTTGTATGTGGACGATGGAATGTTCGCGGCCATCCCACGGCGATCGAAACTCGGTGCCATGGAGCATTGGAACTTTCTCTTCGGCATGTGAAGGATACGTCCGTAGGAGGCTGGAGTGTGCAACAAGTTCAGCATGTTGCTAGGCCTTGAGTGGTGCAGCGGGGGCTGTATTGACGTGGAGTCGCAATCTAGCAAGTGCGTTTGCAGGAGGCAGAACAATGCACAGTTTGTTCAGCAGATCGGAGTAGTCCAAGAGGATGGTGGTCTCCGAAACAAAGAGAGATATTGCTCCAATGGCACAGCTATCCAGGAGGGATAAGTCCCGGCTCTCCAGAGGGAGAATCATATGAGACGGATCTCACATGTTGAGGAGGAGTACCTCAACAAACAATGACTCCACGAAGCTCAATGGACTGAGCAAGCGGCGAGGAGTCGTCGCATGATCTCGCTTGAGAGAATGCATTGGTGGATGCATTATGAGATCCAGTGGGGGAGTGACCCAAAGCAACTTAAATGAAGGCACACTTAGAGTCGATGTGGAGATCGGACTCAAGGGAGGGCTGACCCGTGGAATGGTGGGCGCGAGGGCCACCATCGACTCAATGTGAAAACGAGGAGCGGAACAACTTGGGTGTAACTTGGTGAAGTACTCAAGCCGCATGAAGGGAGCCAACATAGAAGTTGGAACGTGGAGCAGAGGCACAGTGCTTTCCTTAGACAGAGGTCAAGGACATGAACTCTTACAGAGGCAAGAGTAGGATCATGTTGTTCCATGGGTCCTTCATTCTGACGGAGCGGACTCATCTTGCATGGTGCCAAAGACGAAGGGAGCTTCCGGGCACATGCATCTTATCTCGTAGAAGCATTTAATGGAGGAACTAAGGTGACTCAATTTGCGGAGGCGAAGTTGGGTTCAGAAGGCCTTAGCACGGGGCAAGAGGATGCAGAGGCGGGTACTCTTGAAGAATATGCCACAGTGTTGCCATTCGAGTTGCTATGAAGGAAGCGATGCACATCGGAGATTGTGCTGGTAGGGGCAGAGGCCCAGGATCCAGACAATGGTGCACAAATTACAATGAAGTCAGTGGACTTCGGGAGCTACTAGGCGACGGACTGTCCTAGAGCGGTGCTTTATCTAGGTGTGACCCAAGAGTGGGTGGATGAAGGTCGATTGCCCAAGGAGCGAACAAAATCGAAGGTGGAAGAGACCCTGCGATGTATTGGCAGAGGCCACACATGAAGGGTTCACAATTCGAGTTTATTCCACAAGGATCAGAATGCAATGGAGATGTCACTAGGAGGCGACATGGTGCAGCGGATCATGGTGGGATAGTTCGTGGCAATGCGATACACACGATCTAGTCCCGTGAGGGACTAGATCATATGGAGGTATGATCGGGAGCTACTGGAAGCTCCACTTTGGTGAACAACACGACGGCAAGAAGGGCTATGGATTCAAGGAGTGAAGGCCATGGTACCGCAGAGGCGGGTCTTCCGGGTGTGCATTGAATTTTGCATTGGATGAAAACCTTGGTCATCAGCATATGGGGGCTGGGTTCCACCAAGGGAAAAGTTTGAATGCAAGTACCAGTGAGTTCCATGGGAGGGACTTGATCATGCAGAGGTATGATCGAAGCAGTTGGAGAGTTGGACTGCTCCAGAGCTCATATTCACTTAAGGGAGCCCGGCAAGTCAGAGGACAAGGCCGAGTAAGCGAACGTTGCTACCAAGGAAGCTAAGGAGAACAGAATCGGTGCAAACCCTACAACGTGATGGTAGAGGCCATGCATGGGAGTTACAGTCTGTCTTTCCATCGACCAAATAAACTGCTTGGAGAACACATAGGTGTTGAAGCAAGGGGTCGAAAGGGGCGAGGAAGCGACGACGAGTCCAGAGGGACTTAGCTACCCAAAATTAAGCAATCAGTTAGAATGGAGGTGGACTCGGAGGAGTGCCACGGAGACATATCTACTGATCGTGAAGAAAAGGGATGCAGATACGAGGCGATGGATAGTAGGGCCATGGGCATGGCAGCGCCATGGTACCGTAGAGGCGGGACTTCCGTGAAAGTCATTGATCCCTTGCTCTCATGGAGGGAGAGCGCTTGGTCGTGAAAGGGGCCGAGGAGGTGGAGCATGCAGAGGCAATCTCTAAGTACCGAGACAAGGCTGAAGGGCAGAGGCCAAGGAACTTCGTAAGACCGGTGTCAATGTGCTTCTCATCAAGATAGCCGAAAGTGAAGGACTTCGAGTCATGCAAGAGTGTATAACCAAGGAACGAAGCAGGCAGTACACGGTGCTGTACCTTTGCTACTAAGAGGAGTAGGCGGCAGGGTTGATGGAGAAGACGGTACAATCCCAAAGGCGACCAAACCTATGAGAGAATTACTCCAAAGTTGGGGTGAAAACTTCCTGCATTCCAGAAGTTCAATGGCATTGAGAAGGTGAATCATAGTAACTAACTCAACGCAAGGAGTGCAAACTCCTTAAGTGCTTCAGAAGTGTGAGCAAAGAGCAGGCGAAGGCTAGTAACCAGCTCGATGCATGGAGTACAACCTGGAGGAGGCGGGCGAAGTCAAGTAACCTTTGCCTTCTCAACCCTTAAGAGAATGGGCGAAATCGAGTACCCCAATTCTCTTATCTATCCAGCAGAGGAGCTCTGCACAAGTTCAAAGACCCTTCGAAGATAATGGAAGACAATAGTTGTCAAATCCTCACCAACGGTGATCAGTGCTACCGAGAGTAGATTGTCCGCTTCATTTCCCAACGAAATGCCAATCGAAAGCGGAAGTGATGCGAACCTACTTGGATGTGACAATTAAGTGAAAGAAGAGTCAATGAGCAAATTTTGTGGAGGAAGGACCCAAAACTTCAGAAGTTTGCGAGACGATGCTCGTTAAAGCTCCAACAAGCATCCACCCAGTTCAAGCAGCATGAGGAATTTGAGAGACTAGCGCAGTAAGGATGGTCTTTTCCTTCATCTAGGGGATTCGTAGGAATCGACAATGATCAACACAACTCAGCCAACCCCACACCAAAGTCAAAGTCATTGGTGAGTTGAAGCAGCATGGCGGATCAAAGGTTCGACTACTCAAATACAGCAGTGGAGAGCAGCTAGGAGCCAAGAGGCACATTGTAGCTGGAGCAGAAGATTGAAGACTCAGCAAAGGCGAGGAGTTGCGGTGTTGACAAAGGCTTCAACGAGGACGTCGAAGGAATAAGTGGGGGAGAATGTCATGGACAAACTTCTAAACAAGATGTTTGATGTAATGCTTATGTATGTCCGTGTCTTTTGGCATGTTCATGCCTTGTACAGCATGTAGAGGGGCGGCCGAAGGCTTAATAGTCCCATTTTAGTTGGGTTGGTGGCCTCTTTAGGCTTGTAAATAAAGGTTGTGTCATGTGGACACGTGTGAGAGATTTTCGGTCTATAATGGACCATTTTACCCTTTGTTGTGCCACTATTCAGAGCTTGTAAAGTCTGTTTGTAATTTGCATTGTCTATGAAGTGTTTTCGGAGATGTTTGCTTGTGGATCCCGATTGAGGCGTTCTCTCTAGCCCGTTCTCTCTTTTGTTGGTCCTAAGGGACAATGGGAGGCTTCGGGGAGGCTGACCTTTGCGGAAAGACACGCAAGGGTGCCGCACGACTTAGGCAAAACCAGCTAAGTCCGTGACACCATGGCACCGAGTTTCGAATACCTTGGGATGGCCATGAACATTTCATCGTCCATATACAAGCCCTTGCATGAGTACCGAATTCTTTGAGTTAGCAATTCCCCTCACCTCTGTGAGCATTGCATAACTCTTTCAGTCGCTAAGCAACCCATTTCACCCTGTATGGTCTTATCCTTTACCAAGTGCTTTGCCTATCTTGAGCACCATCAAGTATCGTTGTCAATGTTGAGTCGTAGCTCGAACTCAGCCATCCCAATCTTTATAAGCTACGTATTCTTCCAAGCTTGCTTGTTCTTGTGGTGCCTCTTGCACGAAGGGTTGGCCATTCCTCTGAATGCCAATCTCAGATGCCCGTTCCTTCGAGCGACTCTTTTTCCCTACATCTCTATTCTTGTTTTCCTCCCAAACAGTCACGCGTGCTGGCTGCCCTCAATGCAGCCCCGCTAGGTCCCCTACGTTTATATGCCAAGTGTTTCTATAAGTGCTTGTCCCACTCTGATACCATCTGTCACGGACTTAGCTGGTTTTTCCTAAGTCGTGCGGCACCCTTGTGTGTCCGTCCATAAATGTCAACCTCCCCGAAACCTCCCATGGTCCCTTAGGACCTATAAAAGAGAAAACAGGTTAGAGAAAGTGCCTCACTCAGGATCCACAAACAAATATTCAGAAAATACTTCATAGCTAATGCAAATTACAAACGAACTTTACAAGCTCTAAACGGTTGTACAACAAAGGGTTAAAATGGTCCACATGACACATCCTTTATTTACAAGCATAAAACGACCACCAAACCAACTAAAATGGGGCTATTAAGCCTTCGACCGTCCCTCTACATACTGTGCAAAGTATGAACAAACCAAAAGACATGGACATACATAAGCATTACATCAAATATCCTATTTAGAATTTTGCCCATGATAGTAAGCACTAATTCACCCCTCCCTCTTAGTGTTGAAATAGTCCTAACAAGTCAACTTTAATGTTTTAGGCCAAACTTTCAAGACACCTTGAATATAAATCATATAGGCCTGAATAATATTTTTTTTTATTTTTATAAATATTGATAGATCAATTTGGAAAAATTCAACTATAAATATGTTGAGTGTGTTAGGAACGAGTCAGCACTAAGAGGTGGGGGGTGAATTAGTGCAGCGGTAAAATCACGTCTTTAAAAGCCTTCGTACAATTAAAATTGATTTTGTAAAGATGTTAACTTGAAATTGTACAAAAATGTAGTGAAGGAGGAATTCAGTTTGCAATTAAGATAAATAGCAAGAAGTAAATGCAAACCATAATTTAGAGTAGTTCGGTCGTCGTGACCTACATCCACTTGGCTGATTCCTCTTCCGTCGAGGTCACCGGCATCCACTATCGATCTTCCTTTAATAGGCGAAGATCAACTTCCTTCTTACACCTCTCTTCTCCTTTTACCGGGTTTAGGAGATAACCCTTACAAGCACTCACTCCTTTCTTATGGAACTCTAAACTTAGAGTGGAGAAGGGAATTTCTCAAGAGATTATAGTAGCATTTTTTCACTTTTAAATTCTCTGTACTTTTTTATTTTTTAACTAGGGATGAGAGGGGTATTTATAAGCTTCAAGTTGATTCAAACTTGGAGCCTAAAAAGGTCTCATCCCAGGTTTCCTGGGTATTGGCGGTACCACCATCGTTCCTGGGCGGTACCACCATCGCATGATCTGGTACTGGGCGGTACCACCGCCGAACAGGGGTGGTACCATCGCCCAGAATTCCTGGGGTGCTGTTGCCTAGGCGGTGCCACCATTGGCCAGGTTTTTAGCACCCTGGTTGGGCCTTGAATTCGGCCCTAACCAGCTCAACTTCAGGCCTAATTGGCTCCTAACAGAGTTGATGGGATTACCTCCCAATCCCAACTCTAATTATATGCTAACTATGATTCCTAAGACATATTCTAAGCAAGATAAGTCTGATTTCTTCCGGCGAGCTTCCAGTGATCTTCCGGCGAACTTCCGATGATCTCTCGACAATGTTCCGGCGGACTCCC
Organism: Musa acuminata AAA Group; assembly: GCF_036884655.1. Classification (NCBI taxonomy): domain Eukaryota; kingdom Viridiplantae; phylum Streptophyta; class Magnoliopsida; order Zingiberales; family Musaceae; genus Musa; species Musa acuminata. Next base: position 21,769,060 of record NC_088327.1, on the reverse strand, counting down.
GACAAGCTCCTAGACTTCACGACGATCTTCTTGGTGAGTTCCAACAAGCTTCTTTGGCAAGCTCCTAGACTTCTTGGTTGGTTCTGGTAGAACTCTTCCAACGAACATCTAAACTTCCGACGAACTCTCGAACTCCCAACGAAATCGTGTTCTTGACTCCGAGACTTCATTTTGCTTTATGCCTTGCTATTGTAGTTAATCCTGCACATATAAAAACATACTTCAATCTAGACAATTATTACTAAGCATGAATCATGTTGTCCGGCATGTCATTAGTCCATCGATGCTTCGTCCGATTCTTCGGCGCATCATCCTCTCCTACTGCCTATTACCCAATCGGCCAGTTGACCTCTATAATTCTGATATCCTTAGTGCAATATCCACTCTTCTAGGCCTGATGCCCGAATCCATGGCCCGAAGCTTTCTGTCGATACGTCGACCGATCTTTTGGCCCGATATCCAATCTTCTGACACGTTTTCCTTTGGCCCAACATAATTCTTCCTGCTTTAATTATCTCTCCTTGATCGAAGCATCCTGTGTCACTCAAAATGCAGATTAAATCATAAACACTTATCAATTGGTTTCATTATCAAAATCCAAGATTCAACAATCTCCCCATTTTTTATGATGACAACCAATTGATGACGGAGTTAACCTTAACTCCCGGAGTTTAAACAAACTCCCCCTATCAATATAGCATATTTAAGAGAACTCTTGGATTCAAAAATCCAAGCAACATATTATCATAAACTTATGCATAACATCATCATACTTCTCCCCCTTTGTCATCAACAAAAAGGAAAAGTTCCAACTATGTGTTTGAGATATAAGTTCAAATCATTACATGAAAAACATAATATCAAGTTTTATCATCATGCAATTTGTAAGCTAGAAAATTTAGTAAGTGTTATATCATGCAAGCTATAAAGTTTTAGATATGCAAGGTAATAAGATAGCAAGTTTACAACATACAAGCTAGCAAAAATTTCAAAAGCAAATGCAAGATAGCGATGTTCAAGATAGCAAGCTCTTTCTTCTCTTTTGAGAAGTGCCATTTTTGCTTCCTTTGTAAAGTGCAAGCTAGCAAAATTTTATAACATTTTAAAACATGCAAACTAGCAATTTTGAGATGTTTAAGAAAGCAACTCTTGTTTCTTGAAATAGAAGTTTTGCTAGATGTGCAAGTTAATATTTTTTGCTTCTTGAGATGGGCAAGATAGCACTTCTTGGTGATATTCAAGATAGCAAATTCTACATCATGCAAGCTAGTGAATCTTACAACATTTTAGAACATGCATAATCACCAAATCATATTTAATGATGTGCAAAATTATAAATTTTGTAAGTTTGCATTTGTGCGTCTTGAGATATGTAAGATAGCACTTCTTGTTTCTCTTTTGAGATGAGCAAGCTAGCAAATTCGCTTCTTTTGCAATGTGCAAGTTTCCAAATTTTGCATCTTGAGCTAGCAATTTTTCTCCCCCTTTGTCATTGTCAAAAAGAAGGGAATAATACAATTTTGTATCTCTTTTTCCCTTTACAACAATTTTAAAATCATGACAAAGGATGAATAATCAAAAAATCAAGTTATGAATGTCAAAACAATTTTTCATCATGAATATTTTATCATTGCATGCATCATTTTCATAAGTTGAAGTGTTGCATGCATAATATCATATCATCATTCATAATTACATTAATATTTCAATCATTATTTCAATATGTTTGTGCATCATTATAGTTTCAATTTACAACATGCATAATTTTAAAACTTTACATATCATCCTTACTCTATGAATGATACTAAAAATAAATCAATCATCATATCATACATGATACTCATAAGCTAGCAAATTTAAATCATTTTAAAGCATCAAAACAATATCATGAGTATTTCATGCATTCATATCATCAATGTTTCAATCATTATTTCAATCATAAAAAATGAAAGATCAAGTCTAATATTCAAGAGATCAAGATTATAATCTAGAAAATGTATAAGAAGAATTTTTGCATTTGGAAGATCTAACATGTCTAAGTTTCTCATTTAAGCTAGAAATTTTCTTTCCCCCCTCTTGTTAGGATCAAGAGCACTAAGAGGGGGGGGGGGGGGGTGAATTAGTGCAGCGGAAAACCTTCTGCGATTAAAATCGAAAACTGCGTTCATTCGATAGAAGTGATTTTGGTAAGAAAGCCGATTCGTAAATCACTTCAACTTTTGACTAGGAGAGATGCAGCAAAGATATGAACGTAGTTTGTAGTTATGATGGAAATCAGAATATAAGCGTAAACTGAAATACGAGGTTCATATGATAAAAGTAATTTCGGTATAAAAGCTGATTCGTAAACCACTTTAACTTGAGATAAGGCGAGATGCAGTTAACGCAAAGATATAAAGGCAGTTTGCAGTTATAATGGAAATCAGAACGTAAGCACAAACTGAAATACGACGTTCGTACGATAAAACTGATTTGCGTCTTAAACCCCGATTCGGAAAGCACTGAACTCTGAAACACGTTCGTAAAAACACAGAAGGCAGTAAGCTATTGAGGAGGTTTGCAGTAAAGATAAGATGCTCAAAGTAAATGCAAACCGAGATTTAGAGTGGTTCGGTCAATCTTGACCTACTCCACTTTTGGCTTCCTCCACCGACGAGGTCACCGACGTCAACTAGAGGCCTTCCTTCAATAGGCGAAGGCCAACCACCCTTTTACAGTTTCACTCCTTTTGATGGGCTTAGGAGACAACCCTTACAGAATTTTCTCTCCTCTCTTTACAACTCAGAACTTGGAAGAAAAGAGGGAGAAGAACTTTTGGCCTTTACAATAATTTTGAGCTCTAAGAATCACAGAAAAAGATCAAGATTTCGGTGTAAGTTCATGCCCTTTCAGTGCTGAATGGGTGGGGTATTTATAGGCCCCAACCCAGTTCAAATTTGGAGCTCAAAACTGTCAATTCTTGGAATTCTGGGATCAGGCGGTTGCACCTCCTGACTGAGGCGGTTGAACCTCCTGACTAAGGCGGTTGTACCGCCTGGCAGAGCTCGAAGACTGAGCCTCTAGGCGGTGCTACCTCTTATCAGGGGCGGTTGCACCTCCTGCCAGAGCTCGAAGACCGAGCTCAGGCGATTGCACCTCCTGACTGAGGCGGTTGCACCGCCTAGCAGAGCTCGAAGACCGAGCTCAAGCGATGCCACCTCCTGTCAAGGGAGGTTGCACCGCCCAGTCTAGCTCGGAGACTGAGCCCAGGTGGTGCCACCGCCTGGCTGGAGCGGTTGCACCTCCTAGCCTCGCTCGGAGACTAAGCCCAAGCGGTGCAACCTCCTGCCTTGGGCGGTTCAACCGCCTGGCAGAAATCAGGGTCCGAATGGGTTGATCCATTCGGCCCAATTTGGGTTTTTCAGGGGCCCAATTGCCCCAAGATTAAGTTAATGGGATCACCTCCCATTTCTAACTTAATCATTGTGCTAACTACGATATTCCCTAAGACATTTACTACAACTTGCTCCGGTGCGTCAATCGCTTCTTCCGGCGAGCTTCCGGCAAACTTTCGTCGATCATCCGATAAACCCTCGGTGATGCTCCTGTGGACTTCCGGCAAACTCCTGGACTAGTGATGATTCACTTGATGAGTTCCGACGAGCTTCTTTGGCAAGCTTATGGACTTCTCGGATTTGTTCTTTGGCAAGCTTATGGCAAGCTTTACATGTCGAACTCTCGAACTCCCAACGTGATCATTGTCTTGACTCCGGCACAACTCCTGCTGCATCTCTTACTTTCATCGTAGTTAATCCTACACACTTATCTCAACATATAGATTAGATAACAAATGACAATTGACTTCATCATCAAAATCCGAGATTCAACAATCTCCCCCTTTTTGATGATGACAATCAATTGATAATGGAGTTAACTTTAACTCCCCCTGTCTATATGCCATACTTGAGATAAGTCATTCTTGAATTCAAATCCTAAGAATTCAAGAGACATATTGATAAGTTAAAATCATTTGAACTTATCAATACTCCCATCATGATTCCCATCATGATGTATCTCTCTGAAGATGATGTCAAGGCTTGACAATCATTTTCAAATTTTACATAACAAGTTTGAATGATGGTAATAGTAGCAATTCATCATATTATAAGATATCAACATGTAAAGCTGCGAAGTAAGATTTTGATATCATTACATGATGTACATATTTCAAATATTTTAGCAAGTATTGCATTTCATCACATGTTAAGATATCAACTCGTAGAATTACGATGCAAGTTTTTTTGTTTGATATCTTGACACGATACAACAAGGCATAATTCAAATTAATCATAGCATCTGTTCATATATCTCTTGGTGATGCAAGCATGGCATAATCATAGCATCAGTGTTTATAGCATCAATTCATATATTTCTCCCCCTTTGTCATCAACAAAAAGCATGGTAGTTGTGATACCAGGAGAATAATATAAGCAAATTTTGAGCATAAGTGAGATAATTGTTCATGCCTTTAGTGGGTTCATGTTATTTTCCAATAGTAAGTGATAGGAAATCAAGCATATAAAGGAAGGCATGATACGTAGATTGCTTTGAATACTTCTTCCTTTTTATTTGTTATAATCTTTTTGCATGAAGGAGGAAAGACATTTGTGATACCAGCTATTTGTGAGTTTACTTTGAGTCAAGATATGTGTGTGAAACAACTTTTTGCAAGTAAAAATCCATATTTCAAGATGGAATTCATAAGCAGGAATCATTTCATCAAATCATTTCAGAAAAATATTTTTCATAAGTGTATGAGAAAATCTGATTTTTAGCATTCCAATTGTTAAGCGAATCCGAAAATGAAATGAACACTTTCATGCATTCGGACAAGACTATGCTACAGATTTTCAAATACAATCATGAAGACAAAACATTTTTGTATTCAACACATAATTTACAACATGTTATTTAGGCATGTAATGGCAATCAAGTGATTTGATCATTCAATAAAGTCCGAAAAATAATTTTAACTAGTTTATGTATTCGGACACATCAACATTCCTAATTCTCTTCTTATGAAATCAAATTGCTCTTCACTTAGAGGTTTTGTAAAAATATCAGCTAGTTGATGTTTAGTATCAATGAACTCTATGATTACGTCATGATTAGTAACATGATCTCGTATAAAGTGATGTCTAATATCAATATGTTTTGTTCTTGAGTGTTGTATAGGATTTTTTGTTAAGCATATTGCACTTGTGTTATCACATTTAATGGGAATATTTTTAAGATGAACTTTATAATCTTCTAAGGTGTTTTTCATCCATACAACTTGTGCACAGCATGCATTTGCTGCAATATATTCAGCTTCGGTTGTTGATAGTGTAACCGAGTTTTGTTTCTTAGATGACCAGGAAACAAGGGCATGTCCTAAAAATTGACATGTTCCTGATGTGCTTTTTCTATCTAGTCTACAACCAGCAAAGTTCGCATCAGCATAAGCAATTAACTCAAGATTCTCTGATTTTGGGTACCATAATCCTGGATTTGTGGTACCATTAAGATATCTAAGTATTCTTTTAACTACTTTGAGATGATATATCTTAGGGTTTGATTGAAATCTAGCACAAAGTCCTACACTGAATATGATGTCTGGTCTAGTTGCAGTGAGGTAAAGTAAACTTCCTATCATACCCCTATAAGTTTTTTGATCGAAGCTTTCTCCACTTTCATCAATTTCTAACTTAGTAGAGGTGCTCATAGGAGTGTTAATAGCCTTTGAGTTATTCATATTAAACTTTTTTAGTAAATTCATAGCATATTTAGTTTGACTAATAAAGATGTCATTGCTTAGTTGTTTGATTTGTAAGCCTAGGAAGAATGTTAATTCTCCCATTAAACTCATTTCGAATTCAAGACTCATAGTTTTAGCAAACGATTCACAAAGAGATTCATTCGTGGAACCAAAGATAATATCGTCAACATAAATCTGAACAATGAGAAAATTATTTTCAAAATTCTTGATGAATAATGTAGTATCAACCTTGCCTTTTGTGAAATTATTTTCAATAAGAAAAGAACTAAGTCTCTCATACCAAGCCCTCGGGGCTTGTTTTAAACCATAGAGAGCTTTAGTTAATCTAAACACATGATTAGGGAGGCTATTATTTTCAAATCCAGGAGGTTGTTCAACATAGACTTCTTCGGAAATAAAGCTATTAAGAAAAGCGCTTTTAACATCCATTTGAAACAACTTAAAATTATTACTACTAGCGTAGGCAAGGAGCATCCTTATGGCTTCTAATCGAGCCACAGGAGCGAAGGTTTCTTCGTAATCGATACCTTCTTCTTGGTTGAAACCTTTGGCCACTAATCTAGCCTTGTTTATAACCACGATACCATTTTCATCTTGCTTGTTTCTAAAGATCCATTTAGTACCAATAACTAAATGGTCATTTGGCCTAGGAACAAGCTTCCACACCTCATTTCTCTCAAATTGATTCAATTCATCTTGCATTGCGATAATCCATGAATCATCTTTCATGGCTTCGTCAACACATTTGGGTTCAATTTGGGAGAGAAAAGCGGCGTTCACACAAAAATTTTTAAGAGAAGATCGTGTTTGAACCCCCTTTGATGTGTCTCCTAAGATTAGCTCCTTAGGATGAGCATCTACATACTTCCAATCCTTGGGTAAGGATATTTCGGAAGTGGATACATCCAAGTTGCTAGTTGGAGACGGGGTTTCATTTAAATTCAAGGAATCAAAATTAACATCATCATCAAAATCATTTTTCTTGATTTCCGAAATCTCATTGAAAACAACATGAATAGATTCTTCAATAATTAAGGTTCTTTTATTGAAGATACAAAAAGCTTTAGAAACCGAAGAATAACCAAGAAAGATTCCTTCATCGGATTTAGCATCAAATTTTCCTAAGTTATCCTTTTCATTCAAGATAAAACACTTACACCCAAAGACTTTAAAATATGAAACGTTGGGATTTTTGTTGTTCCATAACTCATAAGGAGTTTTGGTGAGTAAGGGTCTTACCAGAACTCTATTCAAAATATAGCATGCGGTGTTTACGGCTTCGGCCCAAAAATATTTGGGTAGGCTATGTTCATTCAACATGGTTCTTGCCATTTCTTGTAAATTTCGATTTTTTCTTTCTACTACTCCATTTTGTTGAGGATTTCTTGGAGTAGAGAAATTATGGTTGTATCCATTGAGTTCACAAAATTCTTGGAAATTATGGTTTTGAAATTCTCCACTGTGATCACTTCTAATTGACGAAATCATAGACCCCTTCTCATTTTGAACAAGTTTACAAAACTTGGTAAAATATCTAAAGCATTCATTTTTCTGTTTTAAGAAGTAAGTCCATGTATATCTGCTATAGTCATCTACAATGACGAAGGCGTATTTGCTACCTCCTAGACTTGATGTAGAGATTGGTCCGAACAAGTCCATATGGATCAATTGTAAGAGCCTAGAGGTGCTTATTTGATTCTTAGATTTGAAACTACCCTTAATTTGTTTACTTAATTGGCAAGCATCACATACATTATCTTTGATGAACTTGATATGAGGAATTCCTCTTACAAGTTCTTTAGATGATATTTGAGTGATTAGTTTCATGCTAGCATGACCTAATCTTCTATGTCATAGCCAAGCATCCTCATTCAAAACTGAAAAACACATTTCATTACACAAATCATTGATGCCAATAGTGTAAACGTTATTTTGTTTTAATGCAATCATAGACATGTTTTTGTGTGATTTTTCAATGATGCAAGCATTAGATTCGAATCTGACAATGTATCCTTTATCACATAATTGACTAATGCTCAAGAGGTTATGTTTTAAACCATTAACTAACAAAACATCTTCAATAAAGAAGTTGGATTTGTTACCTATGGTTCCTTTGCCAATGATTTTACCCTTGTTATCTCCGAAGGTGACATAGCCTTCGTCTATGCTAGTGAGCTTAGAGAATTGAGATGGATCTCCCGTCATATGCCTTGAGCATCCACTATCAAGGTACCATCTCTTGCTCCTAGCTTGTGATGGTATAGGTTTCTACAAGAAAGGATGATTTTTAGGAACCCATTTGCTTTTGGGTGCCTCAAAAATAGATCTATATTGTTTATCATGTTGCATAGAATTTATCATGGTTCCTTTGGGAACCCAAATTAATTTATTCGGACTAATTTTCTTGAATGGACAATAATGTGTTTTGTGTCCAAGTTTGCAACAAAAGTTGCATTTGCTTTGGTGTCGAACATGTAAGATGGGGCCTTTTATGAAGGTGGTTGAATTTTGGTGAGGACTTCTCACAAATCCAATTCCACTTCTTTTGGGAACGTGACCCTTGTTTGCAAGGATCATGTTCAATGACTTGCTACCAGCCTTGAATTTCTTCAAGGTATCCTTAAGTAGCAAGTTTTCCTTTTGGAGAGTTTCTAAATCATGACATTTTATGCATGAGCCTAAACTATCATGATATTCAGCTTTTAACTTATCAAAATTACAAGTAAGACTATCATGCTCCTTTTTTAGCAATTTATATTTTCTACTAATAATCTTGCATTCATCAAATAAGTCATGGAAGGCATTTAATAATTCATCAAATGATAAATCTGCATCTATTAAATTCGTTACCTCCTCTCCGATGGCCATTAAGGCGTAGTGAGCAACTTGCTCGGTGTTGGACTCCTCTTCTTCGGACGCGCTCGAGTCATCCCACGTTGCTTTGAGCGCCTTCTTCTTTGATGTTCTCTTTTTTGCTTGGGGACAATCACTCTTGTAGTGTCCCGGCTTTTTGCACTCATAGTAAATAACTTGGTCCTTCTTGGGTTCAAGTTTATTTTTTGCGTCATTCTTAAACTTGTTTCTTTTAATGAATTTTTTAAATTTTCTTGTTAGAAGTGCCAAGTCATCGTCACAGTCATCATCACTTGAGTTTCTCTCAAGTGGTCTTCTGAAGTTCTAAGTGTCATATCCTTCCTGTTCTTTGGAAGGATGTCTTCTTGCTCTTCATGAGCTTTGCAAGTCATCTCGTAGGTCATTAATGACCCGATTAGTTCTTCAAGAGGGAAGTTGCTTAGATCTTTCGCCTCTTGAATAGCAGTGACTTTAGGATCCCAACTCTTAGAAAGGGATCTTAGAATTTATTTACGAGCTCAAAATCCGAAAAACTTTTTCCGAGTCCTTTTAGACCGTTGACGACATCCGTAAAATGGGTAAACATGTCACCAATGTTCTCACTCGGTTTCATCCGGAAAAGTTCGAAAGAATGTAACAGAAGATTGATTTTTGACTCTTTCACTCTACTTGTGCCTTTGTGAGTCACTTCGAGTGTGTGCCAAATATCAAATGCGGTTTCACAAGTCGAAACACGGTTAAATTTGTTTTTATCAAGTGCACAAAATAAGGCATTCATAGCCTTTGCATTAAGATCGAAAGCCTTTTTCTCTAATTCATTCTAATCGATCATTGGAAGAGAAGACTTCGAAAATCCATTTTCGACAAGATTCCAAAGTTCAAAATCCATAGAAATAAGAAAGATCCTCATTCGGGTCTTCCAATAGGTGTAGTCCATCCCATTGAACATGGGTGGACATGTAATAGAATGGCCCTCTTGGTTTCCAGCGTATGCCATCTCTCTTGGGTTTTAATCCGTTAGAGAGTTAACCCCGCTCTAATACCAATTGTTAGGATCAAGAGCACTAAGAGGGGGGGGTGAATTAGTGCAGCGGAAAACATTCTGCGATTAAAATCGAAAACTACGTTCATTCGATAGAAGTGATTTTGGTAAGAAAGCCGATTCGTAAATCACTTCAACTTTTGACTAGGAGAGATGCAGCAAAGATATGAATGCAGTTTGCAGTTATGATGGAAATCAGAATATAAGCGCAAACTGAAATACGACGTTCATATGATAAAAGCGATTTCGGTATAAAAGCTGATTCGTAAACCACTTTAACTTGAGATAAGGCGAGATGCAGTTAGAGCAAAGATATAAAGGCAGTTTGCAGTTATAATGGAAATCATAACGTAAGCGCAAACTGAAATACGACATTCGTACGATAAAACTGATTTGCGTCTTAAACCCCGATTCGGAAAGCACTGAACTTTGAAACACGTTCGTAAAAACACAAAAGAAAGTAAGCTATTGAGGAGGTTTGCAGTAAAGATAAGATGCTCAAAGTAAATGCAAACCGAGATTTAGAGTGGTTCGGTCAATCTTGACCTACTCCACTTTTGTCTTCCTCCACCGACGAGGTCACCGACGTCAACTAGAGGCCTTTCTTCAATAGGCGAAGGCCAACCACCCTTTTACAGTTTCACTCCTTTTGACGGGCTTAGGAGACAACCCTTATAGAATTTTCACTCCTCTCTTTACAACTCAGAACTTGGAAGAAAAGAGGGAGAAGAACTTTTGGCCTTTACAATAATTTTGAGCTCTAAGAATCACAGAAAAAGATCAAGATTTCGGTGTAAGTTCATGCCCTTTCAGTGCTGAATGGGTGGGGTATTTATAGGCCCCAACCCAGTTCAAATTTGGAGCTCAAAACTGTCAATTCCTGGAATTCTGAGATCAGGCGGCTGCACCTCCTGATTGAGGCGGTTGCACCTCCTGATTGAGGTGGTTGCACCGCCTGGCAGAGCTCGAAGACTGAGCCTCTGGGCGATGCTACCTCCTGTCAGGGGCGGTTGCACCTCCTGCCAGAGCTCGAAGATCGAGCTCAAGCGGTTGCACCTCCTGACTGAGACGGTTGCACCGCTTGGCAGAGCTCGAAGACCGAGCTAAGGCGGTGCCACCTCCTGTCAAGAGAGGTTGCACCACCCAGTCTCGCTCGGAGACTGAGCCCAGGCAGTGCCACCGCTTGGCTGGAGCGGTTGCACCTCCCAGTCTCGCTCGGAGACTGAGCCCAGGCGGTGCAACCTCCTGCCTTGGGCGGTTCAACCGCCTGGCAGAAATCAAGGTCCGAATGGGTTGATCCATTCGGCCCAATTTGGGTTTTTCAGGGGCCCAATTGCCCCAAGATTAAGTTAATGGGATCACCTCCCATTTCCAACTTAATCATTGTGCTAACTACGATATTCCCTAAGACATTTACTGCAACTTGCTCCGGTGAGCTTCCGGCGAACTTCCGTCGATCATCCGATAAACCCCCGATGATGCTCCTGCGGACTTCCGGCAAACTCCTGGACTTGCGACGATTCACTTGGCGAGTTCCGATGAGCTTCTTTGGCAACTTATGGACTTCTCGGATTTGTTCCCGTAGAACCTCCGACGAATGTCTGAACTTCCGTCGAACTCTCGAACTCTCAACGTGATCATTGTCTTGACTCCGGCGCAACTCCTGCTGCATGTCTTACTTTCATCGTAGTTAATCCTGCACACTTATCTCAACATATAGATTAGATAACAAATGACAATTGACTTCATCATCAAAATCCGAGATTCAACACCTCTGTTATTTTAGACAAGAAAGAAGAAGAGTGGAAGAATACAAATACATGTTAGATCTTACACATCATGTCATGGAAGATAATAATATCAAATCATGAATGCCACAAGACATGATTTATTTTATCAAATCTCTTCTTTTTATAAATAGCAAAAAGAAACATTGGAGATCAAATGATACAATATCTTGATTCATGCATAAGAAATCTCAAGTTATAAATCTCAAAAAATCAAGATAAAGATCATTCAAATTCAAATTATCAAATTAAAATCATTTTCAAGAGATTCTAAGAATAAATATAGGTTCATTAGTCTCTCATTTTTGAAAAATCAATAAAGTAGAGAATTTTTTTAAGGAGAAAGCTTTCTTCTTTTTAGTGATTCAATTCATAAGATTGATTTCATAGATGCATGCCTTTTTTATTTTTGCTAAATAAAAACATGCATCAACATTTAGGATCGAAAAGTAAATTTTGTCATAAAAACCATCAAGACCAAAATAGTATAACATATTAAACATAAGGCTTCTTTAAACAAGAGATTTGATTTATTATTTTAATTCCAATGATAATATATTTACCTTTTTATGTGTTTCATTTTAAGTGATTGACTTCATATAAGCATACTCAAGTTTTTTTGTATGAAAACCATACATCAACGTTTAAAACAGAAATATCAAAAAATATCAAGATAAAAAAATGTAACATATAATTCTGAAACATATGATTTCAAATCATTACTTCAAGTCCTCATGCATAAAAATCATCAAGCATGATATAAATATTTATGTTCAAAACATTCATCATGATAAGGCATATAAGCCAAAGAAACCATTAAACATAAAGCATATTCATCAATCTTGGTTTCATTGAGCATAAGGCATTTTCAAACAAAATCGAAAATCATCAAGATACACATTATTTCTTCTTGAAAAACATACATAGGATTATCATTAGATTTAAATCTAACATTTTATTCCTTTAACATAAAATATGTAATTTTTATTATCATTTTTAAACTTATTAGCATGATAAGCATGATCCTATTTTATTTTTACATTTTTCATTACATTATTAAACATGTAGATTTCAAGAAAAACAATTAAACTAAATTAAAAATAACTCATTAAAAGCATCATGTAATTTTAAAATAAATTAAAGGAGTTTCGTTTGAGTTGTTTACCTCATTGTAGAAAGTCTTTAAGGCGTAGTTTGCCACCTCGCCTTTGTTGATTTTCTCCTCATCTTCGGAGGAGCTCAATTCATCCCAAAGTTCTTTCTTCTTCTTGCGTTCATAGCAAGTAGTTGCGTGCTTTTTGTTCTTTAATTTTTGTTTCATTAACTTTATAAATTTCACGAGTAGTTCAAGTTCACCATCACTTGAGCTTATGCTCGAGTGGTCTTCATGTGTTCTAAGTGTCAAATCCTTTATGTTCTTTAGAAGGTTGTTCTTGAGTTCTTCACGTGCATTGAACGCCATTTCATAGGTCATTAGAGACCCGATGAGTTCTTCGATCAAAAAAATATTTAAATTTTTTATTCTTATATAGCAGTTATTTTCGAATCCCAAGTTTTAGAGAGTGAGCGTAAAACTTTATTCACAAGTTCAAGATTCGAAAAAATTTTACCAAGAGCTTTTAAACCATTGACGATATCCGTAAAATGGGTGTACATGTCAACAAAGGTTTCGCTCAGCTTCATTCGAAAAAGTTCAAAATCATATATTAAAAAATTGATTTTTAAATTTTTAACATTGCTAGTGCCTTCATGTGTGATTTCGAGAGTGTATTATATGTTAAAAGACATTTCGCACATAGAAACCCGATTAAACTCAGTTTTATCTAAGGCGCAAAACAAGGCATTCATAGCCTTTACATTTAGAGAAAAAGTCTTCTTCTCCAAATCATTCCAATGGTTCATCGGAAGAGAAGACCTTTGAAAACCAAATTCGACTATATGCCATAAATCAAGATTCAATGAAAGCAAGAAAACTCTCATTTGAGTTTTCTAACAAGTGTAGTCTGTCCCATTGAAAAAGGGAGGACGAATGAGAGAGTAACCCTCTTGAAAACTGAAAAGAGTCATTTCTCTTTGGGTGTTAAACCAAATGAGAAAACAAGGCTCTGATACCAACTGTTAGGAACAAGTCGGCACTAAGAGGGGGGGTGAATTAGTGCAGTAGTAAAATCATGTCTTCAAAAACCTTTACACGATTAAAACCGGTTTCATAAAGATGTTAAGTTGAAATTGTACGGAAATGTAATGAAGGAGGAATTCAGTTTGCAATAAAGATAAATAGCAAGAAGTAAATGCAAACCAGATTTTAGAGTGGTTCGGTCGTTGTGACCTACATCCACTTCACCGATTCCTCTTCCGTCGAGGTCACCGGCATCCACTATCAATCTTCCTTTAATATATGAAGATCAACCTCCTTCTTACAACCCTCTTCTCCTTTTACTAGGTTTAGGAGACAACCCTTATAAGCACTCACTCCTCTCTTGTAGAACTCTAAACTTAGAGTGGAGGAGGGAATTGTTGAATCTCAAATTTTGATGATGAAACCAATTGATAGTATTTATGTTTTGATCTGTGTTTTGAGTGACACAGGATGCTTTGATCAGGATGAGACAATTAAAGCAGGAAGAATCATGTTGGGCCAAAGAAAAATATGTTAGAAGATTGGACGTCAGGCCGGAGGATCAGTCGACGTATCGACAGAAGGCTTCGGGTTATGGATTCGAGCATCGAGCCAAGAAGAGTGAATATTGTACCAAGGATATAGGAGTTGTAGAGTCAACTAGCCGATTGGGCAATAGGCCGCAAGATAGGATGAAGCGCCAAAGAATCGGATGAAGCGTCGAGGGACCAATGACATGCCGGACAACATGATTAATACTTAGTATTAATTGTCTAGATTGAAGTGTGTTTTACATGTGCAAGATTAACTATGATAGCAAGGCGTGAAGCAAAATAAAGTCCCAGAGTCAAGGATGCAATTTTATTGGGAGTTCGAGAGTTTGTCGGAAGTTCGGACGTTCATCGGAAGTTCTGGCGGAACCAGCCGAGAAGTCCTAGAGCTTGCTAGAGAAGTTCATCGGAACTCGCCAAGAAGATCATCCTGAAGTCCAGAAGCTTGTCGGGAGTCCGCTGAAACATTGCCGAGAGATCGTCGGAAGTTCGCCAGAAAATTATCGGAAGCTCGCTGGAAGAAACTAGACTAACGGACTTGTTTAGCTTAGAATATGTCTTAAGAATCATAGTTAGCACATAATTGGGTTTAGATTTGGGCCAACCCAATTAGGGGCCAGCTGTGCCCATGTAAGGACTATGTTGGACCCAATGAGAGGCCCAAACAATGTTCCAAGAAGTCACACCATCGTGGCATAGTCTTCGAGACTATGTCAAGCGGTGGTACCGCCAGTCTGGGCGGTTGTACTGCCTAGTGGCCCAGTGCCAAGCGGTGGTACCGCCTAGCGTAGTGTCAGTGTCAGACTGACACTAACGGTGGTACTGCCTAGCGTAGGCGATGGTACCTCCCATGCTTGGGAAACCCGAGATGAGATTTTTTTAGGCTCCAAGTTTGAATCAACTTGAAGCCTATAAATACTCCTCTCATCCTTGGTTAAAAGGCACAAGCACAGAGAGTTTAAAAGTGAAGAAACACTGCTGCAATCTCTTTAGAAATTCCCTCCTTCACTCTAAATTTAGAATTCTGTAAGAGAGGAGTGAGTGCTTGTAAGGGTTATATCCTAAACCCGGTAAAAGGAGAAGTGGGGTGTAAGAAAGAGGTTGATCTTCACCTATAAAGAAAGATCAATAGTGGATGCCAGTGGCCTCGATGGAAAAGGAATCGACGAAGTGGATGTAGGTCACGACGACCGAACCACTCTAAAATCTGGTTTGTGTTTTATTTGTGCAATTTACTTGCTTTACATCCACTATGCTCTTTCATACGCTTTCAAGCTATCTTTGCAAAACCTATTTGATCGTAACGAAGTTTTTGAAGATGTGATTTTACTGCAGCACTAATTCACCCCCCCTTTTAGTGTAGGCTCTTGATCCTAACAATTGGTATCAGAGTCTCATTTTTTCATTTGGTATAACACCCAAAGAGAAATAACTCTTTTCAGCTTTCAAGAGGGTCACTCTCTCATTCATCCTTCCTTTTTCAATGGGGCTGACTACACTTATTGAAAAACTCGAATGAGAGTTTTCTTACTTTCTTTGGATTTAAATTTATGGAGTATTGTGGAATCCAGCTTTCAAATGTCTTCTCTTCTAATGAACGATTGGAATGATTTAGAGAAGAAGACGTTCTCATTAAATGCTAGATCTATAAATGCTCTATTTTGCGCCTTAGATAAAACTGAGTTTAATCGGATTTCTTTGTGTGAAATGGCTTTCGATATTTGGCACATTCTTGAAACTACACACGAAGGCGTAAGTAGTGTTAAGGATTCTAAAGTTAATTTTTTGATACATGATTTTGAACTGTTTCATATGAAACTAAGCGAAATCATTGGAGACATGTACACCCGTTTTACGGATGTCGTCAATGGTTTAATAGCACTTGATAGAAGCTTTTTGGATTTTAAACTTATAAACAAAATTTTACATTCTCTTAATAAGAATTGGGATTCAAAAGTAACGGCAATTCAGAAATCAAAAATTTTGAATACCTTTCCGATTGAAGAACTAATAGGGTCTTTGTTGAATCTCGGACTTTGATGATGAAACCAATCGATATGTGTTTATATTTTAATCTACGTTTTGAATGATGCAGGATGCTTCGATCAGGATGAGACAATTAAAGCAGGAAAAATCATGTTGTGCTAGAGGAAAACATGTCAGAAGATTGGACGTCGGGTCGGAGGAACGGTCGACGTATCGATAGAAGGCTTTGGGCCATGGATTCGGGCATCGAGTCAAGAAGAGCAGATATTGCACCAAGGATATCAGAGTTGCGGAGTCAACTGGCCGATTGGGCAATAGGCCACAAGAGAGGATGATGCACCAAAGAATCAGACGAAGCGTCGAGGGACCAATGATATGCTGGACAACTTGATTAATGCTTAGTATTAATTGTCTAGATCGAAGTGTGTTTTACATGTGCAGGATTAACTACGATAGCAAGGCATAAAGCAAATTGAAGTCCTGGAGTCAAGGACGCGATTACGTTGGGAGTTTGATAGTTCGTCGGAAGTCCGGACGTTTATCGGAAGTTCTGGAGGAACCAGCCGAGAAGTCTTGGAGCTTGCTAGAGAAGCTCATCGGAACTCACCAAGAAGATCGTTGTGAAGTCCAAGAGCTTGCCAGGAGTCCACTGGAACATTGTCGAGAGATCATCAGAAGTTTGCTGGAAGATCGCCGGAAGCTCGCTGGAAGAATAGACATAGGGACTTGTTTAGCATAGCAAATGTCTTAGGATTTCGTAGTTAGCACGTGATTGGGCTTGGATTTGGGCCAATCCAATTAAGTGCCTGCTAGGCCCATGTAAGAATTGTGTTGGGCCTAATGAGTGGCCTAAATAGTGCCCCAAGAAATCACACCGTCATGGCACAGTCTTTGAGACTGTATCAGGCAATGGTACCGCCCAACACTGCCCCCTAGGCGGTGGTACCGCCCATGCCCGGGGAACCCAGGATGGGAAAGTTTTAGGCTCCAAGTTTGAATCAACTTGAAGTCTATAAATACCTCTCCCATCCCTTGTTAAATCACACAAGCATAGAGAATTTAAAGAGGGAAAAACATTGTAATAATCTCTTGTGAGAATCCTCCTCTTTGAGTCTAAGTGATAGAATAGTTTGAGAGGAGTGAGTGCATGTAAGGGTTATCTCCTAAACCCGTGAAAAGGAGAAGAGGGGTGTAAGAAGGAGTTTGATCTTCATCTATCAATGGAAGATCGATAGTGGATGCTGGTGGCCTCAACGGAAGAGGAATTGGCGAAGTGGATGTAGGTCACGACGACCGAACCACTCTAAAATCCTGTTTGCATTTATATTTGTGCAATTTGTCTTTACTACAAACCTCTTTAATTGCTTACTGCTTTCAATACATTTACAAACCGGTTTCAAGTTAAGATCTTTACGAAAAGGTTTGCATCGGAAATAATTTTTATCGAACGAAGTTTTAATCAAGACGTAATCTTTCCGCTGCACTAATTCAACCCCCCCTCTTAGTGCCGACCCTGATAATAACAATTGGTATCAGAGCCTCGTGATTTCTCATTTGGATTAATACCCAAGAGAAATGCCTCATTTTGGCTTTCAAGAGGGTCACTCTCTCATTCGTCATCCCTTTTTCATTGGAACGGACTACATTTATTGGAAAACTCGAATGAGAGTTTTTTTGCTTTTATTAAATTTTGCTTTATGGCACATAGTCGAAAACGGATTTGAAATGTCTTCTCTTTTAATGAACAATTGGAATGATTTGGAGAAAAAGATGTTTTCTCTAAATGCAAAGGCTATGAATGTCTTATTTTGCGCCTTAGACAAAAACGAGTTTAATCGGGTTTCTATGTGCGAAACGGCTTTCGACATTTGACATATTCTTGAAACCACTCACGAAGGCACAAGTAGATTAAAAGATTTGAAAATCAACTTTTTAATGCATAATTTTGAACTTTTTCGAATGAAACCAAGTAAAACCATTGGAGACATGTACACCCATTTTACGGATGTTGTCAATGGTTTAAAAGCACTTGGTAGAAGTTTTTCAGATTTTGAACTCATTAATAAGATTTTACGATCGCTTTCAAAATTTTGGGATTCAAAAATAATGGTAATACATGAATCAAAGAACTTGAACCATTTTTCGATTGAAGAACTAATTGGTTCATTGATCACATATGAAATGACATGCAATGCACGCAAAGAACTTGAGAACCACCTTCCAAAGAACAAGAAGGATTTCGAACTGAGAAAATTTGAAGACCACTCTAGCATAAGCTCAAGTAATGGTAAACATAAACTTGAACTCACAAAGAAATTTAAAAAATTAATAAAATAAAAAATAAAGAATAAAAAGAACATAACTACTTGCTTTGAACGTAAGAAGAAGAATACAAAGTGGGATGAATCGAGCTCCTCCGAAGACGAGGAGAAATTCAACAAATGCGAGGTGGCAAACTACGCCTTAATAGCTTTCGACGTTGAAGTAATCAAAATGCCTTTAGTTTATTTTGAAATTACATAATGCTTCTCATGACTTATTTTTAATTTAGTTTTAGAAAATTAAATTTTTTTAATTGCATGATTAATAAAAATATAAAAATAAAATTGGATCATGTTTACCTTTCTAATTATTTTAAAAATAATCATAAAAAATACATATTTTATGATAAACAAACAAAATGATTTTGATTGAAAAAATAAAATCATGCTTGATAATTTAATGCATAATGATCTTGCTTAATAAGTTTATCTTTCAAAATGATGGATGATGATTTTTGTGATTTATTGGTCTTGATGGTTTTATGACGAAATTCATTTTTCGATCCTAAACGTTGATGCATAGTTTTATTTGGCATAAATGAAATAAATCACATGAATTGAAACAACTTAAAAGAGAAAAGGTTTCTCTTAGAAAAATTTATTTTTCCTACTTTCTTGATTTTTCCAAAAAGGAGTTTGATGAATCTATTTGATCATCCTTTTATGAATCTCTTGAAAATGATTTTGATTTTACGATTTGAATTTGAATGAGTTTGTATTCAAATCATGATCTTGATTTCTTGGATTTACTACTTGAGATTTTTTTTTTAATCAAGATCTCTTCCTTGTACACCTACAAATTTTGCTATTTATAAAAAGAAGAGATTTGATAAAATGAATAATGTATTTTGTAATTCAAGAGGTCTTATCTTTCATGACATAATGTCTTTGTATTTATGGCTTATATGCCTTGAAATGATTGAAATATTTTACACTATTTTGTTCTTCCCTTATTCTTTCTTGTTTACAATGATAAAAGAGGGAAAAGTTATGATCATGCATGGTAGGAAGCAATTTGAAAAATTAATAATGAATGGAATGATGATTTGAAAAATTAATAATGATTTGAAACATTAATAATGAATGGAATTTGAAAAATTAATAATAATGAATGGAATTTGAAACATTAATAATGAATGGAATTTGAAACATTAATAATAATGAATGGAATTTGAAAAATTAATAATGATTTGAAACATTTATGATTTGGAATGATGCATGCAATACTTATGCTTTTTATTGTGATGATATATGTGATGCATATGATATATATCATGAATGCTTTAAATGATGAATGTGATGAAATAAAATTATACATGAAATACTCATGATACTGTTTTGATGCTCTAAAATGATATAAAATTTGCTAACTTATGAGTATCATGATTGAGTTATTATAAAAATGTTGATAAATGATTAATTTTTTTAATATCTTAGTATCATGTATGATATGCTCATAATGATGATTGATTTATTTTTCGATATCGTGCATGAAAAATGAAATGTAAGGTTTTGAAATTGTGCATGTTTTAAATTGAAAATATAATAATGCATAAATAAGATTGATACTTACCTTTGTCATGATTTAGAAATTGGTGTAAAAGGATAAAGAGATACAAAATTGTATTCTTCCCTTCTTTTTAACAATGATAAAGGGGGAGATAAAAGATACTAGCTCGCACAATTCAAGAAGAAAGCAAAAATTACACTTCTCAATAGAGAAGAAAGAACTTGCTTCTTGAACATCTCAAATTGTTAGCTTCCATGTTGTAAAATAATGTAACATTTTGTTAGCTTGTGTTTTTGCAAAGGAAGCAAAAATAATCGCACTTCTCAAAAGATAAGAAATTGCTAGCTTGAAATCTCAAGAAGATGCAAAAATATGCTATCTTGCACATTGTAAAGAAAAGCAAATATGCCAATTTGCACATCTTTAAATTTGCTTGCTTGTATGTTGTAAAACTTGCATGTCTAAAACTTGATAGTTTGAATGTTCTAAGCATAATGTAACACTTGCTAAATTTTTTAGCTTCAAATTGCATGATGATAAAACTTGATATTATGTTTTTCATGCAATGATTTGAACTTGTATTTCTAAACACATGAGAGTTGAAACTTCTCCTTTTTGTTGATGACAAAGGGGGAGAAGTATGTTGATGTCATGTATGATTTTATCATAACATGTTTGCTTAGATTTTTGAATCCAAGAGTTATATGTCATATTGATAGGGAGAGTTTGTTTAAACTCTGGGAGTTAAGGTTAATTCCGTCGTCGATTGGTTGTCATCATCAAAAAGGGAAAGATTGTTGAATCTCGGATTTTGATGATGAAATCTAGGAATCCGGGAATGGACACTTTTGAGCTTCAAATTCAAACTGATTGGGGCCTATATAAACCCCACCCTTTCTGCATGAAAGAGAAACCGAAAGCTTGCTTTTATTCTGAGTATTTGAGAGCTTAAAAGTGTTGTAAAAGCTAGAGTTCTTCTCCCTCTTTCTTTCTAAGTGTTGATCATTCAAGAGAGGAGTGAAAACTTATAAGGGTTGTCTCCTAAGCCTGTCAAAAAGAGAAAAGCTGTAAAAGGGTGGTTGGCCTTCGCCTATTGAAGAAAGGCCTCTAGTGGACGTCGGTGACCTCATCGGAGGAGGAAACCAAAAGTGGATGTAGGTCAAGATTGACCGAACCACTCTAAATCTCGGTTTGCATTTATTTTCTGCTCTTTATCTTAACTGCAAACTGCCTTCATTGCTTTACATCAACTACATTTCTGCTTGCTCTCAACTTAAAAGATCTTTCTGAAATGGTTTTCATCGAAATCAGATTTCATCGTACGAAATCATTTTAACCAACGAAAGTTTTCTGCTGCACTAATCCCCCCCCCTTTCTTAGTGCTCTTGATCCTAACAATTGGTATCAGAGTGGGTTCACTCTCAGTTGGATTAAAACCCAAGAGAGAGGGCATGTGCCGGAAACCAAGATGGTCACTCTATTACACGTTTGCCTATGTTTAATGGGACGGACTATACCTATTGGAAGACCCGAATGAGGATCTATATTATTTCCATGGATTTTAAACTTTGGAATATTGTTGAAAATGGATTTTCAAAGTCTTCTCTTCTAGTGATCAATTGTAATGAATTGGAGAAGAAGACCTTCACTCTAAATGCAAAGGCTATGAATGCCTTATTTTGTGCACTTGATAAAAATGAGTTCAATTGTGTTTTGATTTGTGAAACTGCATTTGATATTTGGCATATACTCGAAGTGACTCATGAAGGCACGAGTAGAGTGAAAGAGTCAAGAATCAATCTTTTAATACATTCTTATGAACTTTTTCGAATGAAACCGAGCGAGACCATAGGTGACATGTACAACTATTTCACGGATATTATCAATAGTCAAAAAGGACTCGATAAAAGTTTTTCAAATTTTAAGCTTGTTAATAAAATTCTAAGATCCCTTCCAAAGAGTTGGAACCCTAAAGTCACTGCTGTTAAGATCGGAGCGGCACTAAGAGGGGGGGGGTGAATTATTGCAGCGGATTAAAACTCGTAAGTTTGAAAACGATTTCGTAAATGCATAGAGATTTTGATTTGACAATGAATGACTTAGTGAAAGTAGCTCGAGTAAAGTGAGAAGATAAAAACCAAAAGCTTGCTGCTATGTAAATAACAGTTTAAGAAAGGTAAACACTCACACATTCAAGGAACACACCAATTTAAAGTGGTTCGGTCAAAATGACCTACATCCATTTGCGAAGCCTTCTTCGATGAGGCTCCCAACTTCCGCTAGCAAATCACTTTGAAGGGGAAGGACAAATACCCCTCTTACAACCTTTTACAAGTGGTTCACACTCTTACAGATTTTCAAAGAGAAAGAGAGAGGTGAACACTCAAGCAATTGAAAACAAGACTTGCTAAAGACTTTGCTAAGGCTTTTTCTCAATCTCTAACTTCTCAAAAGGTTGTATTCTCTGCTGAGAATTGAGAGGTATTTATAGGCCCTAAGAGGATTCAAATTTGGGCTCTAAATTTTGAATTATCTTAGGTTTCCGATGCTGGCGGTGCCACCGCCTATCAATGTCAGACATTGACAGTGTACTGGTGGTGCCACCGCCTAGTCCGGCGGTGCCATTGCCCAGTCCGGCAGTACCATCGCTCGATCCTCGGGTTCTGGGCGGTGCCACTGCCCAGTCCGACGGTTTCACCGCCCGGTCCTATGGGTCACTAGATGGGCTTCAAATCTAGCCCAAACTAGGTAATATCGGGCCCAATTAGCCACTAACCAGGATATATGATTATCCCTTAATTCTAACCCCAATTACATATAAACTACGCAAATGAAAACATAATCCTAAGCAAGTTTTCAACCGGCAAACGTCGAGTCTCCTTCCGACGAGCTTTCCGACGATCTTCTGGCGGACTTCTGATACATCCTCAGATTTCTTCCGGCAAACTCCCAAAAGGCTCCTGATCTTATGGTGAGTTCAGCGAGTAGCTGAGCCTTCTCAGTGATCTCCGCGAACCTCCGACGATATCTTCGGCGGACTTCCGAAAACTCCGACAAGTCCCCGATTTCTTCTCGGTTGGTTCTGGCATCATCTTTGACGAATCTTCAGAATCTCGAACACCTATCGAACTTGACTCTGGTAGACTTGCTTTATATCTTCAAGCTATCATAGTTAATCCTGCACATGTAAAATAAAAGTTTGATCTAGACAATTACTCCTAAGCAATTAATCAAGTTGTTTGGAATGTCATTGGTCCCTCGACGCTTCGTCCGATTCTTCAGCGCATCGTCCTCTCTTGCGGCCTATTGCCCAATCAACCAGTTGACTCTACAACTCCGATATCCTTGGTGCAATACCCGCTCTTCTTGGCCCGATGCCCGAATCCACGGCTCAAAGCCTTCTATCGATACGTCGACTGATCCACCAGCCCGATGTCCAATCTTCTAACATGTTCCTCCGACATAACATGATTTTCCTACTTTAATTGTCTTATCCTGATCGAAGCATCCTGCATCACTCAAAATGCAGATTAAATCATAAGCACATATCAAGTGGTTTCATCATCGAGATTCAACAATCTCCCACTTTTTTATGATGACAACCACTTAATGACGGAGTTAACCTTAACTCCCAGAGTTTAAACAAACTCCCCCTATCAATATGCCATATTGATAGAACCTTGAATTCCAGCCAAATTTAAGTCATTGCAAATATTCATCATGAATATTTACAACACGTCATCATGCATAACATGATCATACTTCTCCCCCTTTGTCATCAACAAAAAGGAGAAGTGTTACTTTCTATAAATTCAACTTATTGCATGAAAAACATAATATTAAGTTTTATCATCATGCAATTTGTAAGCTTGAAAATTTAGCAAATGCTACACATCATGCAGGTTAGCAAAAATTTAGCAAGTGCTATATCACATTAGAATATGCAAGCTATCAAGTTTTAGATATGCAAGATAGTAAAATAACATGTCCTACTTCACAACATTTTACAACATTTTATAACATTTTAGAACATGCAAGCTAGCAGTTTTAAGATATTCAAAAAGCAACTCTTGCTTCTTGAAATATGCAAGTTGCAAGCTATCAAATTTTGCTTCCTTTGCAATGTTTGAGCTCGCAATTTTGCTTCCATTGTAAAGTGCAAGTTTAGCATGTTTAGCATCTTGAGATTGCAACTGTTTGTTTCTCTTTAGACTATAATCTAGTAATTTTTACGATATGCAAGTTTTACTACATACAAGATAGCAAAAATTTTGAAAGCAAGTGCAAGATAGCTTTCTTGTGTAAACTCATGATTCTTGCTTCATATTGCAATGTGCAAGTTGCAAGTTTTGTTTCTTGAAATAGGCAAGATAGCACATTTGCTTGAGATTACAAGATAGCATTTCTTGCTTTTGAGATGAGCAAGCTAATAAGTTTTGCCCCTTTTTGCGATGTGTACGTTTGTAACTTTTGCTTCTCTTGTTTTGTGCAAGCTAGCTATCTCCCCCTCTGTTATTGTCAAAAAGAAAGGAAGACTCTTTACATCAATTATAACAAAGGTACGAATCAATCTTATTTGTGCATCATTATATTTTCGAATTAAAACATGCTCATTTTCAAAAACCTTATATTTCATTCATGCACGATATTGAATAAATCAATCAACATTATGAGCATATCATACATGATACTAAAATTTTTAATTATTTATCAACATTTTGATCACGATACCAAATATTCATCATTTAGAACATTCATGATACAAAATATTAAATCAATATTTATAATACATCATTTTAGTAACAACTCATAGCATTTTAAATCATGATTCACATCATATGTAATACATCACATCATAATTAAAAAGCACAAGTATTGCATGCATCATTGCAAATCATAAATATTTCATATCATGATGGTATCAATTTTGTCAAATTATATCCTACCATGCATGATCAAAACTTCTCACCATTTTATCATTGAAAACAAGAAAGAAGTAGGGAAGAGCATAAAAGTGTAAAATATTTCAATCATTTCAAGGCATTTGTATCATAGATACAAAGAAATCATATAATCAAAGATAAGACCATTTGAATACCAAAAGACATGATTCATTTTATCAAATCTCTTCTTTTCATAAATAACAAAAATTGTAAGTGTACAAAGAAGAGATTGTGTTTAAAAAAGAATATCAAGTAGTAAATCCAAGAAATCAAGATCATAATTTGAATACAAACTCATTCAAATTCAAATCGCCAAATTCATCAAAATCTCAACATTACTTTCAAGATATTCAAAATGGTATACATAGATTTATCATAATAATCATCAAGATCAATAAGATAGAGAAAAATAATTTTTCAAGGAAAAAATATTTTCCTCTTTTTAGTTGTTTCAATTCATATGATTTTATTTCATTTATGCCAAATAAAAATATGTATCATGTTTAAAACTGAAAGTGTAAGATTTATTACAACAAAGATCAATAGGGCACTTCCATTATAGTAAAAATCAATAATCCATAAATTGCAAGATTCATCATGCATAATTTCAAAATTTATTAAGCATGATCATTATGCATGACACTAAAACATGGTTTCAAAATGTTTAATATTTTCATTACACAATTTCATCATTATGCATCATCATATTTTCAAATTCGAACATGCACAATTTCAAAACTATACCTTTAATTTTTCATGCATGATACAAATAACTCAATCATCAATATGGGCATATCATACATGATATTCAAGCATTCATGATATATCATTTTGGCAACTTGATCATAGCTATTCAAATGATGGTATCTAAATGTCAAAATTCATTACATCCTATCATGCATGATCATTAACTTCTTATTTGTATTTTATGCATTATTTCATTTCATCACATAAGGAATATCAAGAAGAGTTATTGGGTGATGAGATAAATATTTCATGAGTACAAGGAATTGCATAAAAATCATATCATGAAAAGATAATACCAAAAGACACATTTTCTTTTGAAAAATCTCCTCTTAAGTGATCAAGGGAAAATCTTAGGAGATCATGATATAGATAAAATTCATTTAATCTTGTAGGAAAACAAGATATTAATTCAAGCATATAAAATAATTGTGGTTCCGAAAAATCACGATTCATTTAGGAAAATTTTCTCTTTAGTGCACGATAAGAAGAAATATAGCAATGATACAAATCATAATTCATTTGGATAGTAGATGCTAAAAAGGAACATTGAGAATAAAAGATCTTGATTTTTATAGAGTAAATCTCAAGTTATAAATCTTGAAAAATCAAGATAAATCTCATTCAAATTCAAATCATCATATCAAAATCATTTTCAAGAGATTCATAAAAAGATGATAAAATAGATTCATCAAACCAAGAATTTTCAAGAAAAATACTTTTATCTATTTAGTTGTTTCATATAAGCATGCCTTTGTCCTTTTTATGCCAAATATATATATATATATATATATATATATATATATATATATATATATATATATATATATATATATATATATATATATATATATATATCATCAATCATTTAGGATCGAAAAAAAATTTCTTCATAAAAACCATCAAGATCATCATGTATAACTTTTAAAATCTCATGCATAAAATGGTATCAAAACATTTAATATTTTCATTCCATTATTTTGCATTGGTTTTATTGAAAATAATTTTGAATGATTCTTATAGATAACTAAAACTTCTTTAGTTTTAATTTATGTGATTGACTTTATATTAGCATGCTCAAATTTTTTTCTTAAGTCAAAACCATACATCATGTTTGACTACCAAAGACAAGGTTCGTAAAAAAAAATTATCAAGCCTTCCATTCAAAAGCCATGCATCATTATTAAGTATGATATTAAACTTCTGGATATTTTCATTAAGACATCAAGCATGGTTTTAATCAAAATCGTAAATCACCAAAATACACATTCTTACTTCTCAAGCACATACATAAGATTTATATTTAAAATTTTATTACATTTTTATTTTTAAACATTAAATTATTAAACATACAATTTTTAAGAAAATTAATCCTAAACTAAATTAAAAATAACTCTTGAAAAGTATTATGTAATTTCGAAATAAATTAGGGGGATTTCGATTACCTCATCGTTAAATCGGTTAAGGCATAGTTTGCCACCTTGCCTTTCTTGATTTTCTCCTCATCTTCGGAGTAGCTCGATTCATCCCAATTTGTGTTCTTCTTCTTGCATTCAAAGCAAATAGTTCCATTCTTTTTGCTTTTTAATTTTTGTTTCATTTGTAGTTTAAGTTCACCATCACTTGAGCTTATGCTCGAGTGGTCTTCATGTGTTCTATGTCCTAAATCCTTCCTGTCCTTTAGAAAGTTATTCTTGAGTTCCCTTTTTGTCACATTGTTCATTTTGTAGGTCATTAAAGACTCAATTAGTTCTTCGAGTGGAAATATTTTAAGATCCTTAGCCTCTTGAATGGCCGTAACTTTTGGATCCCAACTCTTTGGAAGGGATCTTAAAATTTTAGTTACTAGTTCAAAGTTAGAAAAATCTTTACCAAGAGCTTTGAGTCCATTGATGACATTCTTGAAACGGTTGTACATGTCTCCGATGGACTCACTTGGTTTGATCCGGAAAAGTTCGTAAGAATGCACAAGAATGTTGATTTTGGACTCTTTCACTTGGCTAGTACCTTCATGAGTGACCTTAAGAGTTCTCCAAATATCAAAAGTTGAATCACAAATCGAAACGCGATTGAATTCATTTTTGTCAAGTGCCTAATATAAGGCATTCATAGTCTTTGCATTTAGAGAAACATCTTCTCCAAATCATTCCAATGGTTCATTGGAAGAGAAGACATTTCAAATCCATTTTCGACAATGTCCCATAAATTCAAATCCAAAGAAAGTAAGAAAACTCTCATTTGAGTTTTCCAATTAGTGCAGTCTATCCCATTGAAAAAGGGAGGACGAATGAGAAAGTGCCCCTCTTGAAGGCCGTAAAGAGCCATTTCTCTTGGGTGTTAAACCAACTGAGAAATAACAAGACTCTGATACCAATTGTTAGGATCAAAGCAGCACTAAGAGGGGGGGGGGGGGGGGGTGAATTAGTGCAGCGGATTAAAACTCATAAGTTTGAAAACGATTTCGTAAATGTATAGAGATTTCGATTCGACAATGAATGACTTGGTGAAAGTAGCTCGAGTAAAGTGAGAAGATAAAAACTGAAAGCTTGCTGCTACGTAAATAATGGTTTAAGAAAGCTAAACACTCACACATTCAAGGAACACACCAATTTAAAGTGGTTCAGTCAAAATGACCTACATCCACTTCTGAAGCCTTCTTCGATGAGGCTCCCAACTACCACTAGCAAATCACTTTGAAGGGGAAGGACAAATACCCCTCTTATAACCTTTTATAAGTGGTTCACACTCTTACAGATTTTCAAAGAGAAAGAGGGAGGTGAATACTCAAGCAATTGAAAACAAGACTTGCTAAAGACTTTTCTAAGGCTTTTTCTCAATCTCTAACTTCTCAAAAGGTTATCTTCTATGTTGAGAATTGAGGGATATTTATAGGCCTCAAGAGGATTCAAATTTGGGCTCAAAATTTTAAATTCTCTTGGGTTCCCGATGTTGGCGGTGCCACCACCTGTCAATGTCTAACACTGACAGTGTACTGGCGGTGCCAACGCCCAGTCCGATGGTGCCACCACCAGCCCTCTCAGGTGCTGGGCGGTGCCACCGCCTAGTCCGGTGGTACCACCGCTTGATCCTCGGGTTCTGGGCGATGCCACCGCCTAGTTCGACGGTTCCACCGCCCGGTCCTACGGGTCACTAGATGGGCTTCAAATCTGGCCCAAACTAGGTAATATCGGGCCTAGTTGGCCCCTAACCAGGATATAGGATTATCTCTTAATCCTAACCCTAATTATATGCAAACTACGCAACTGAAAATATAGTCCTAAGCACGTTTTCAACCGACAAACTATCACAGACTTAGGTGGTTTTGCCTAAGTCGTGCGGCACCCTTGCGTGTCCGTCTGCAAAGGTCAGCCTCCCCGAAGCCTCCCATGGTCCCTTAGGACCTATGAAAGAGAAACCGGGTTAGAGAGGGCACCTCACTCAGGATCCACAAGCAAACATTCCAAGAAACGCTTCATAGACAATGCAAATTACAAACAAACTTTACAAGCTCTAAACAGTTGCACAACAAAGAGTCAAAATGGTCCATTACAGACTGAACTAAAATAGGACTATTAAGCCTTCGACTGTCCCTCTACATGCTAGGCAAAGTATGAACATACCAAAAGACACGAACATACATAAGCATTACATCAAACATCCTGTTTAGAAGTTTGTTAGTGACATTCTCTCCCACTTATTCCTTCGACATCCTCGTCAAAGCCTTTGTTGACATTGCAACTCCTCGCCTTTGTTGAGTCTTAAATCTTCTACTCTAGCTGCATTGCGCCTCTTGGCTCTCAGCTGCTCTCCGCTGTTGTTTTTGAGTAGTCAAACCTTTGATCTGCCATGCTGCTTCAACTCACCAATGACTCTGACTCTGGTGTGGGGTTGGCTGAGTTATGTTGATCCTTGTTGATTCCTGCGGATCCTCCAGATGAAGGAAAAAACCATCCTTACTATGTGCT
This sequence comes from Musa acuminata AAA Group, assembly GCF_036884655.1. Classification (NCBI taxonomy): domain Eukaryota; kingdom Viridiplantae; phylum Streptophyta; class Magnoliopsida; order Zingiberales; family Musaceae; genus Musa; species Musa acuminata. Next base: position 21,739,442 of record NC_088327.1, on the reverse strand, counting down.
AGTCTCTCAAATGCCTCATACTGCTTGAACTGGGTGGATGCTTGTTGGAGCTTTAACGAGCATTGTCTCGTAAACTTTCAAAGTTTTTGGTCCTTCCTCCACAAAATATTCTCATCACTCTTTTTTCACTTAGTTGTCACTTCCAAGTAGATTTGCATCACTTTCGCTTTCGATTAGCATTCTGTTGGGAAATGAGGTAGATACTCTACTCTCAGTAGCATTGATCATCAATGGTGAGGATTTAACAACTATTGTCTTCTAATATCTTCGAATGGCCATTGAACCTGTGCAGAGCTCCTCTGTTGGATAGATAAGAGAATTAGGGTACTCAGTTTCACCCATTCTCTTAAGAGTTGAGAAGGCAAAAGTTACTTGACTTCACCCGCCTCCTTGAGGTTATATTCCATGCATCGAGCTGGTTACTGGCCTTCGCCTGCTCTTTGCTCACACTTTTGAAGCACTTGAAGTGTTTGCACTCCTTGCGTTGAGTTAGTTACTGTGATTCACCTTCTTAATGCCATCGAACTTCTGAAATGTAGGAAGTTTTCACCCCAACTTGGAGTAATTCTCTAATAGATTTGGTCGCCTTTGGGATTGTATCGTCTTCTCCATCAACCCTACTGCCTACTCCACTGAGTAGCAAAGGTACAGCACCATGTACTGCCTACTTCGTTCCTTGGTCGTGCACTCTTGCCTGACCTGAAGTCCTTCACTTTTGGCTATCTTGATGAGAAGCTCGTTGACACCGGTCTTACGAAGTTCCTTGGCCTTTGCCCTTCAGCCTTGTCTCGGTACTTGGAGTTTGCCTCTGCATACTCCACCTCCTCGGCCCCTTTCACGACCAAGCACTCTCCCTCCATGAGAGCAAGGGATCAATAACTTTCACGGAAGTCTCGCCTCTACGGTACCATGACGCTACCATGCCCATGACCCTACTATCCGTCGCCTCGCATCTACATCCCTTTTCTTCATGATCAGTAGATATGTCTCTATGGCACTCCTCCGAGTCCACTTCCATTATAACTGATGCTTGATTTTGGGTAGCTAAGTCCCTCTGGACTTGTCGTCACTTCCTCGCCCCTTTCGACCCCCTGCTTCAACACCTTTGTGTTCTCCAAGCAGCTCCCTTTGGTCGATGAAAAGACAGACTGCAACTCCCATGCAAGGCCTCTGCCATCACATTGTAGGATTTGCACTGATTCTGTTCTCCTTAGCTTCTTTGGTAGCAACATTTGCTTACTCGACCTTGTCCTCTAACATGTCGGGCTCCCTTAAGTGAATATAGGCTCTAGAGCAGTCCAACTCTCCAGTTGCTTCGATCATACCTCTGCATGATCAAGTCCCTCCCATGGGACTCACTGGTACTTACATTCGAACTTTTCTTTTGGTGGAACATAGCCCCCATATGTTGATGACCAAGGCTTTCATCCGATGCAAAATTCGATACACGCACGGAAGACCTGCCTCTGTGGTACCATGGCCTTCACTCCTTAAATCTATAGCCTTTCTTGTCGTCGTGTTGTTCACCAAAGTGGAGCTTCCAATAGCTCCCGATCATACCTCCGTATGATCTAGTCCCTCACAGGACTCATTCATGTGTATCGCATTGTCACAAACTGTTCCACCATGATCCGTTGTACCATGTCGCCTCCTAGTGACATCTTTATTGCATTTTGATCCTTGTGGGATGAATTCGAATTATGATCCCTCCATATGTGGCCTCTGCCAATACATCGCAGGGTCTCTTCTACCTTCGATTTTGTTCGCTCCTTTGGCAATCGACCTTCATCTACCCACTCTTGGGTCACACCTAGATGAAGCACCGCTCTAGGACAGTCCTTTTCCTAGTAGCTCCCAAAGTCCCCCGACTTCGCTGTAATTAGTGTACCATTGTCTGGATCCTGGGCCTTTGCCCCTACCAGCACAATTTTCGCTACGCACCGCTTCCTTCATGGCAACTTGAATGGCAATACTGTGGTATATTCTTCAAGAGTACCCACATCCGCGTCCTCTTGCCCCGTGTCATGGCCTTCTAACCCAACTTCGCCTCCGCAAGTTGAGTCACCTTAGTTCCTCCATCAAATGCTTTTCCAAGATAAGGTGCATGTGCCCAGAAGCTCCCTTCGTCTTTGGCACCATGCAAGATGAGTCTGCTCTATTAGAGTGAAGGACCCATAGAACAACATGATCCTGCTCTTACCTCTGCAAGAGTTCATGTCCATAACCTATGTCCAAGGAAAGCATTGTGCCTTCGCTCCATGTTCCATCTTCTATGCTGGCTCCCTTCATGCGGCTTGGGTATTTCACCAAGTTACACACAAGTTGCTCCGCTCCTCGTTTTTGCATTGCGTTGATGGTGGCCCTCGTGCCCATCATTCTACGAGTCAGCCCTCCCTTGAGTCCAATCTCCATACTGACTCCAAGTGTGCCTTCATTTGTGTTTCTTTGGGTCACTCCCCCACTTGATCTCATAATGCATCCGCTAATGCATTCTCCTAAGCAAGATCATATAATGACTCCTCGCCGCTTGCACAGTCCATTGAATTTCGTGAAGTTGTTGTTTGTTGATGTACTCCTCCTCAGCATGTGAGGTCCATCCCACATGATTCTCCCTCTAGAGAGCCGGGACTTATCCCTCTTGGATAACTATCCCATTGGAGTAATATCTCTCTGTTAGGATCGGAGCGGCACTAAGAGGGGGCGGTGAATTAGTGCAGCGGATTAAAACTTCGATTTTGGAAAAATCTTTCGTACGATAAAAAATCGAACTCGGAAGTGCTTATCTTGAAAGCGTGTTTGTAAAGGTGTGCAGCAAAAGTAATGAGGAAGTAAAGCACATATGAAGGTTTGCAGTAAGGTAAATAGCAATAAGTAAATGCAAACCAGAGAACACACCAATTTAAAGTGGTTCGGTCAAAATGACCTACATCCACTTGCGAAGCCTTCTTCGAATAGGCTCCCAACTTCTACTAGCAAATCACTTTAAAGAGGAAGGACAAATACCCCTCTTACAACCTTCTACAAGTGGTTCACACTCTTACAAATTTTCAAAGAGAAAGAGGGAGGTGAACACTCAAGCTATTGAAAACAAAAACTTGCTAAAGGCTTTGCTAAGACTTTTATCTCAATCTCTTGCTTCTCAAAGGTTATTTTCTCTGCTGAGAATTGAGGGATATTTATAGGCCCCAAGAGGATTCAAATTTGGGCACCAATTTTTGAATTCTCTTGGGTTCTCGAGGCTGGCGGTGCCACCGCCCGACCTCTCGAGTTCTAGGCGGTGCCATCGCTCAGTCCAGCGGTGCCACCGCTCAGTTCTCGGGTTCTAGGCAGTGCCACCACCTAATCTGGCGGTACCACCGCCTACACTATTTCAGCTCACTAGTTGGGCTCCAAACTTGGCCCAAACCAGTCCGAACTCGAGCCCAATTGGCCCCTACTTGGGTTATAGGATTAACACCTAATCCTAACTCTAATTAACATGCTAAATATGAATTTAAAGATATTTCCTAAGCTATTACAAATTCCACAAGTCAAGACTTCTTCCGGCGAGCTTCCGGCGAACTTCCGACAGTCTTCCGATAAACTCTCGGAAACCATTCTACGGACTCCCGGCAAGCTCCTAGACTTCACAATTGGATCTTGGCGAGTTCCAACGAACTTCTTCGGTAAGCTTCGATCTTTCTCGGTGAGCTCCGTGAACTTCCAACGAACCTTCCGGCGAGCTTCCGAAAAACCCTTCGGTAAGCTCCCTACTCATTCTCGGCTAGTTCCGGCAGCATTCTCGACGAACCTTCGGACTTCCGTCGAACTCTCGAACTCACAACAAATCCTTCGCGCTTGACTCCGACACTTTGTTTCGCTTTATGTCTTCATCGTTATCGTAGTTAATCTTGCACACACAAGCCAAAACTCTACTCCGATCAAGACAATTATTACAACGCGAATTGACATTCTGTTGCCCGACACGTCATTGGTTGGCGCTTCATCTGATTCTTCAGCGCATCATCCTCTCTTGCGGCTTGTTGCCCAATTGGCGGTTGACCTCCGCAACCCCGATATCCTTGGCACAATTTCGCTCTTGGCCCGATGCCTGACGTCCGAAGCCTTCTGCCATCCAATATCCTAACGTGATCTCCTTCGGCGCAACGTCAATTCCTCCTGCGTTAACTATCTAATCCTGATCGAGTAGACCTGCATCACTCAAAATGTAGTTAAACATCTAAACACATTCAATTAGTTTCATCATCAAAATCTGAGATTCAACAATCTCTCCCTTTTTTATGATGATAACTAATTGATGACTAACGGAGTTAACCTTAACTCTCCGGAGTTTAACCAAACTCCCCCTATCAATATGCCATTGATAGAACACTTGGATTATCCCAAATCCAAGTAACACCCATCATATGTTATGAAAAACATTTAAACCATCATGCAAATATATATAAAATATTCAATTCAATGCATGAAGTCATCAATATACTTCTCCCCCTATGTCATCAACAAAAAGGAGAAGTAGCTCTAGCTATTTTAAAAGATATGCAAGTTTTTGCAACATGAAGCTAGATTTTCATCACAACATATAAGCACAAAAGCATAGCAAGATTCTTAAGTTCAATCATGGCAATTCAACACTTGCTTCTTGTACAAGATTGCACTTTGCTTTTCTTTGAATGTTCTAACTAGCAAAAGCTTTCTCCCCTTTGTTTTTGTCGAAAAGAAGGGAAGAGTACAAGCTAGCCAGCATTTGCCTTGAGCTAGCAATCTTTCTCCCACTATGTCATTGCCGAAAAGAATGAGAGGAACTAATGATTTAGACTTTTACATAAATTATAAATTTGCATTAATCAATATTTCAATCATCACATGATACATACAAGACAAAAATGCAAAGAAATCATTTCATGAAGGATATCAATGTGAAAATTCACCAAGGATCACATGATACAATCGCAAATCATGATATCATTATGCGATACATCATGAGATAATAATTTATCATATCAATGAAAGATATCAATTGTTGAACATGATATGATAATAGTCTCAAAAATTTTAATTTGCGATACATGTGATACATTGCGATACACTAAAAAATTTAATACGATGCTTTTAAGGATATCAACCTATTTTTTATACAAAGCATGGCAAGAGCAATTTTGTTGCAAGTTTTCTAAGTTTTGCACTTTTTGCTTCTTTAGATAGGCAAGATCTTTCTTCTCTCTTTGAGAAGTGCAAGCTTACAAGTTTTACTTCCTTAGCATGCTAGGAAGTTTACTTTCATTTTCAATGCACAAGCTAGCAAAACCTTCTCCCCCTTTATCAAAGTCAAAAAGAAAGGGAGGACTCAATGGCTAAAAATTTCAACCATTCAACAAGATAAATATGCAAAGAATTCATGAAATATATCAATAAGGATCAATTCATGAATACCAAAGATATGATTCATGGTTCATTAAAATTCTTCTTAACAAGTTCACGATCAAGATTCATATAATTCATAATAAAACAAATTGATGTACAATCATCACATAAGGCATACAAGGCAAAGAAATCTTGTTATTTCTATATTATGAAATATATGATATCAAGGCTCATGATTCATTTGAAAAGATATAGTACAAAGAGCAACTTGAAACATTCTTATCAAGATCACATTTTAAAATATTCCAAGTATCAAGTGTTTAGAGGTAAAAAGTTTAATACATTGTATGAAAAAAATATATAATATCAAGTTTTATCATCATGCAATGTAGCAATTAAATATGTGCAAGTTTAGCATTTTTGCTTTTCTTGAGATAGCAACTGTTTGCTTCTCTACAAGCTAGCAATTTTTACGATATGCAAGTTTTACTACATACAAGCTAGCAAATTTAAAGATTTACAAGTTAGCATATTTGCTTTTCTTTGCGATGTGCATGATAGCATTTCTTTATAATGTTCAAGATAGCAAATTGTACATTATGCTAGCTAGCAAATTAAAGATGTTCAAGAAAACAAGCTATTTCTTCTCTTTTGAGAAGTGTCATTTTTGCTTCCTTTGCAAAGTGTATGTTTCTAAATTTTACAAGATGAGCTAGTGATATTTCTCCCCCTTTGTCAATGTCAAAAAGAAGGGAAGACCCTTTGCGTCAATTTCTAAATCATGACAAAGGTAAGTATCAATCTTATCATTATAAAACATGCACATTTTCAAAACTATACATTTCATTTTTCATGCATGATATAAATAAATCAATCATCATTATGAGCATATCATACATGATATTCAAACATTAAAATTTTTAAGCATTTATCAACATGTTGATCATGATATCAAACATTCATCATTTAAAGCATTCATGATACACATCATATGCAATACATCATTGACATCATTATCATAAGTATTGCATGCATCATTACAAATTTATGAATATTTCATGCATTCATATCATCACATAAAGAATATCAAGAAGAATTAGTTGGGTGACGAGAACACATTTCATGTATACAAGGAATTGCATAAAGATCATATCATGAAAGATTTAAACATGTGAATACCAAAAGACATGATTTCTTTTTGAAAAACCTCCTCATAAATAATCGAAAGAAAATCTTAGGAGATCGATTAAACAAAAAATATTGATTCATAATAAAATTTCATGTATCGAATATCGAGAAATCAATATGATGATTCAAAAAAAAAAAAAAACATATCATAAGTTATATTCAAGAGAAAAATCATCATTCATTTTGTCAAATCAACATTTCTTGGGTATGCATGATATCAAAACATGGTTTTAAATCTTCAACATATAACATGTATAAATTCAAAAATCGAAGGGAAAAGGGAAGAATTCAAAGGTACAAAGATTTCAATCATCTCATAAACAAATGAAAGATCAAGTCATGAATCGAAAATTCCATGAATCATTTCGACAAATCTCCTTTTAAATAATCGAGATGATCATCAAGGGAAATCTCATGTTATTCCAAGAAATCAAGATCATGATTTTGATAAAACTCATCTCAAATTCAAATCACCAAAATCATTTTTATGGTTCACAAAATTCGTAACATAAGTAGATTCATGATTTCATTGATAATATATTTTTCCTTTTTTAAGTATTTCATTTTAAGTGATTGATTTCATGTTAGCATGCTTTTTCATTTATGTTGAATAAAAACATGCATCAACGTTTAGGATCGAAAAATGAATTTCGTCATAAAACCATCAAGATCAATAGATTCTCAAAAATGAATTGTTAGGATCAAGAAAATCCGAAAATGAAATTTAACACTTTCATGCATTTGGACATGGTTTTGCTATAGATTTTCAAATTCAATCATGAAGTTAAAACATGCTCATGATCATGGAAATTTTTGTATCCAAAACACATAATTTCCAACATGTTATTAAGGCATGTAATAGTATAAAATCATCAAGATACACATGCATGGATTAATCCTAAGCACTATCACATATCATATAATTATCATCCCTAATGTTGCATACATCATTCAACATTTCAAAACATAACATGCATGAAACCTTAGCAATATACTTTTCATGATCAAATTTTTAATTTTTCAAAGATGCTAAAAAGAAAAACATGATATATTTTTTTAAAAACAATTTTTTATTTCCTATTCCTACTATCTAAATTAAGCACTCATGAAAGACTTCAAGTAATTTCAAAATAATTCAAGAGATTTGAGTTACTTACCTTGTAGTCGAAGCTTGTCAAAGCCCAATTCGTCGTTTCACCTTTGAAAGTTTTTGATTCATCCTTGGTTGCCTTCCTCTTCTTTGGCCTCTTCCTCCGTTCAAGTTCATTGTTTATTTTAGATTTTTATTTAATAAACTTATTAAGATTTGGTGTTCAAAGTTCAAGTCTATCATTGTCCTCATCACTTGAGTCATCGCTCAAGTGGTACTCATTTGTCCGGAGTTCCAAATCCTTCCTGTTCTTTGGAAGGTAATTTTGTTCATCATGCTCATCATGTGCATTGTGCACCATTTCATATGTCATCAACGAACCAATTAGTACTTCAAGTGGAAAAATATTTAAATCTTTTATTTTTTGTATTGCGGTTATTTTAGGATCCCACCTTTTTGGAAGGGATCTTAAGATCTTGCTTACGAGATCAAAATTCGAAAAAGATTTACCAAGAACTCTTAGATTATTGACGACATCCGTGAAACGGGTGTACATGTCGCTGATAGTCTCGCTTGGTTGCATTTGAAAAAGCTCAAAATCATGCAATAAAATATTAACTTTCGAGTCTTTGACTCTACTAGTTCCCTCGTGCGTGATTTCAAGTGTTCGCCAAATATCAAAAACGGTTTCGCACGTAGAAATCCGATTGAACTCATTTTTATCCAAAGTGCAAAATAAGGCATTCAAAGCCTTTGCGTTTAAAGAAAAATATTTCTTCTCTAAATCTGACTATTCGTTCATCGGTTTAGAGGGAAGTTGAAAACCGTTTTCAACGATATTCCATAAATCCAAATTCATAGAAATCAAGAAAACTCTCATTCGAGTTTTCCAATAAGTGTGGTCCAATCCGTTAAACAACGGTGGACGAACAACCGATAAGCCCTCTTGAAAGCCATGAAGAGCCATTTCTCTCGGGTGTAAATCCGAAATGAGAAATACCGGGCTCTGATACCAATTGTTAGGATCGGAGCAGCACTAAGAGGGGGGGGTGAATTAGTGCAACGAATTAAAACTTCGATTTTGGAAAAATCTTTCGTACGATAAAAAACCGAACTCGGAAGTGCTTATCTTGAAAGCGTGTTTGTAAAGGTGTGCAGCAAAAGTAATGAGGAAGTAAAGCACATATAAAGGTTTGCAGTAAGGTAAATAGCAATAAGTAAATGCAAACCAGATAACACACCAATTTAAAGTGGTTCGGTCAAAATGACCTACATCCACTTGCGAAGCCTTCTTCGAATAGGCTCCCAACTTCCACTAGCAAATCACTTTGAAGGGGAAGGACAAATACCCCTCTTACAACCTTTTACAAGTGGTTCACACTCTTACAAATTTTCAAAGAGAAAGAGGGAGGTGAACACTCAAGCTATTGAAAACAACAACTTGCTAAAGGCTTTGTTAAGACTTTTATCTCAATCTCTTGCTTCTCAAAAGTTATTTTCTCTGCTGAGAATTGAGGGGTATTTATAGGCCCCAAGAGGATTCAAATTTGGGCTCCAAATTTTGAATTCTCTTGGGTTCCCGAGGCTGGCGGTGCCACCGCCTGTCGGTGGCGGTGCCATCGCTCAGTCCAGCGGTGCCACCGCTCAGTTCTCGGGTTCTAGGTGGTGCCACCGCCTAATCTGGCGGTACCACCGCCTACACTATTTCAACTCACTAGTTGGGCTCCAAACTTGGCCCAAACCAGTCCGAACTCGGGCCCAATTGGCCCCTACTTGGGTTATAGGATTAACACCTAATCCTAACCCTAATTAACGTGCTAAATATAAATTTAAAGATATTTCCTAAGCTATTACAAAGTCCACAAGTCAAGACTTCTTCCGGCGAGCTTCCGGCGAACTTCCGGCAGTCTTCCGATAAACTCTCGGAAACCATTCTACGGACTCCCGGCAAGCTCCTAGACTTCACGATTTGATCTTGGCGAGTTCCAACGAGTATCTTCGGCAAGCTTCGATCTTTCTCAGTGAGCTCCGCGAACTTCCAACGGACCTTCCAGTGAGCTTCCGAAAATCCCTTCGGCAAGCTCCCTACTCATTCTCGGCTAGTTCCGACAGCATTCCCGATGAACCTTCGGACTTCCGTCGAACTCTCGAACTCACAACAAATCCTTTGCGCTTAACTCCGACACTTTGTTTCGCTTTATGTCTTCATCATTATCGTAGTTAATCCTGCACACACAAGCCAAAACTCTACTCCGATCTAGACAATTATTACAACGCGAATTGATATTCTGTTGCCCGGCACGTCATTGGTTGGTGCTTCGTCCGATTCTTCAACGCATCATCCTCTCTTGCAGCTTGTTGCCCAATTGGCAGTTGACCTCCGCAACCCTGATATCCTTGGCGCAATTCCGCTCTTGGCCCGATGCCCGACATCCAAAGCCTTCTGCCATCCAATATCCTAACGTGATCTCCTCCAGCGCAACGTCAATTTCTCCTGCGTTAACTGTCTAATCCTGATCGAGTAAACCTGCATCACTCAAAATGCAGTTAAACATCTAAACACAATCAATTGGTTTCATCATCAAAATCTGAGATTTAACACTCTCTTCATTTCGGAGACCACCATCCCCTTGGACTACTCCGATTTGCTGAACAAATTGTACATTGTTCTGCCTCCTACAAACGCACTTGCTAGATTGCGACTCCATGTCAATAAAGCCCCCGCTGCACCACTCAAGGCCTAGCAACATGCTGAACTTGTTGCACACTTCAGCCTCATATGGACGTATCCTTCATATGCTAAAGAGAAAGTTTCAATTCTCCATGGTGCTGAGTTTCGGTCGCCTTGGGATGGCCGCGAACATTCCATCGTCCACATACAAGCCCATGTATGAGTACCAAATTCTTTGAGTTAGCAATTCCCCTCACCTCTGTGAGCTTTGCACAACTCTTTTGATCACTGAGCAACTCATTCCACCTTGCATGGTCTCATCCTTTACCAAGCGCCTCGCTTGCCTTGAGCACCATCAAGTATAGTTGTCAACGTTGAGTCATAGCTCAAACTCAACCATCCCAACCTTTGTGCGCTCTGCATTCTTCCAAGCTTGCCTGTTCTCATGGTGCCTCTTGCGCGAAGGGTTGGCCATTCCTCTGAATGCCAATCTCATATGCTCACTCCTCCGAGCGACTCCTTTTCCCTACATCTCCATGCCCATTTTCCCCCAAACGGTCGCACGTGTGTTGACTGCCCTCAATGCAGCCCCACTAGGTCCCCCACGTTTGCATGCTAAGTGTTTCTATGAGTGCTTGTCCCACTCTGATACTATCTGTCACGGACTTAGGTGGTTTTGCCTAAGTCATGCGGCACCCTTGCGTGTCCGTCCGCAAAGGTCAACCTCCCCGAAGCCTCCTATGGTCCCTTAGGACCTACGAAAGAGAAAACGGGTTAAAGAGGGCGCCTCACTCGGGATCCACAAGTAAACATTCCAAGAAACACTTCATAGACAATGCAAATTACAAACAGACTTTACAAGCTCTAAATAGTTGCACAACAAAGGGTCAAAATGGTCCATTACAAACCGAACTAAAATGGGACTATTAAACCTTCGGTTGTCCCTCTGCATGCTAGGCAAAGTATGAACATACCAAAAGACACGAACATACATAAGCATTACATCAAACATCCTATTTAGAAGTTTGTTTATGACAAAACGTCGAGTCTCCTTTCAGCGAGCTTTCCAGCGATCTTCCGATGGACTTCCGATACACCCTCGGATTTCTTCCAGCGGACTCCCAACAGGCTCTTGATCTTGTGGCGAGTTCAGTGAGTAGCCGAGCCTTCTCAGTGATCTCCGCGAACCTCAACGATCTCTTCGGCGGACTTTCGAAAACTCCGACAAGTCCCTGATTTCTTCTCGGTTGGTTCTGACAGCATCTCCGACGAATCTTCGGACTCTCGAACACCCATCGAACTTGACTCTGGTAGACTTGCTTTATGTCTTTAAGCTATCGTAATTAATCCTGCACATATAAAACAAAAGTTCGATCTAGACAATTACTCCTAAGCAATTAATCAAGTTGTCCGGCATGTCATTGGTCCCTCGATGCTTCGTTCAATTCTTCGGCGCATCATCCTCTCTTGCAGCCTATTGCCCAATCGGCCAGTTGACTCTGCAACCCTGATATCCTTGGCGCAATACCCGCTCTTCTTGGCCTGATGCCCGAATCCACAGCTCGAAACCTTCTGTCGATACGTCGACCGATCCACCGGCCCGACGTCTAATCTTCTAACATGTTCCTTCGGCACAACATGATTTTCCTGCTTTAATTGTCTCATCCTGATCGAAGTATCCTGCATCACTCAAAACCTAGATTAAATCATAAGCACATATCAAGTGGTTTTATCATCAAAATATGATATTCAACAACTGCTATTCAAGAGGCTAAAGATTTAAACAACTTTTCTCTTGAAGAATTAATCGGGTCATTAATGACCTACGAAATGACTTACAAAGCTCATGAAGAGCATGAGGACAACCTTCCAAAGAACAGGAAGGATATGGCACTTCGAACTCAAGAAGACCACTTGAGAAAACTCAAGTGATGAGGAGTTTGACGATTTCTTGGCACTTCTAACAAGAAAATTTTAAAATTTTATTAAAAGAAATAAATTTAAAAATGACACTAAAAATAAAATTGAACCCAAAAAGGATCAAGTTATTTGCTATGAATGTAAGAAGCTGGGACACTATAAAAGTGATTGTCCCCAAGCTAAGAAAAGAACACCAAAGAAGAAGGCGCTCAAAGCAACATGGGATGACTCAAGCGCATCTAAAGAAGAGGAGTCCAACACCGAGCAAGTTGCTCATTATGCACTCATGGCCACTGGAGAGGAGGTATCAAATTTAATTGATGCAGATTTATCATTTGATGAATTGTTAAATGCTTTCCATGATTTATTTGATGAATGCAAAAAAATTAGTAGAAAATATAAACTATTAAAAAGGGAGCATGATATTCTTCTTAATAATTTTGATAAATTAAAAATTAAGCATAATGATAGTTTAGCTCCATGTACAAAATGTCATGACATAGAAATACTCCAAAAGGAGAACTTGCTACTCAAGGATACCTTGAAGAAATTTAAGGTTGGTAGCAAGTCCTTGAACATGATCTTTACAAATAAGAGTCACATTTATAAAAGAAGTGGAATTGGATTTGTGAGAAGCCCTCACCAAAATCCAACCACCTTCATTAAAGGTCTTGCATATTTCACACCAAAACAAATGCAACTTTTGTCGCAAACATGGACATAGAACTTATCATTATCCATTCAAGAAAATTAGTCCAAACAAATTGATTTGGGTTCCTAAAGGAACCATAAAAAATTCCATGTAATATGATAAGCAATTTAGATCAGTTTTTGAGGCACCCAAGATCAAGTGGGTACCTAAAAATCATCCTCCTTTTTAGAAACGTATATCATCACAAGCTAGAAGTAAGAAATGATATCTTGCTTTTTGGGTGCTCAAGGTTTTTGACCAGAGATCCAAAATGACTCATAACGCTCTCTAGCTAAATTGACAAAAAGATGATTAATAGAATCAATTACAAAATGATACTTATATTCCATACGTGAATGATAAACACTTAAGTTTGATCCCTCAAATTTTGAAACTTGTAAACTCTTATGCATGAATTCCCCTTCACACATCCTTCGGATTTTTCGAATTCATCGGATACATTCCTTCCTCAATTTTTTCGAATCCAACTATATCTTACAAGATCATGAACTTACGTCTTGCAAGCCAAGTTTGCATACAAATTCTTATATGATATAAATCATGAACTAGCAAGACTTATAAGCTTGCATGATGAGTCATGAATATATTGAATATGACATTTGAGTAGAGTATGCATTTCACAAGATCTATCATGAACGTACAAAATTTCTCATCTTGTGATGAAAATTTTTACATAATTATGTAAATAAGGTTGGTTGCTCCACAAATAAAATCTCTCTTCAAATTGAAAACACCCACATCAGCCCACACAGCCGTGAAAGTAGTGCTCACTGCCTGTAGGTGGTGGCACCGCCCAGCTGGCGGTAGCACCGCCAGTTGTCACGGGTGGTAGGTGGTTGCACCGCCCAACCAGCGGTGCCACCACCCGCAACCTGCCCTCTTTTTTAAAACCGAGCTAGGGCCGGTGGTAGAACCGACCCCAACTCATTCTCTTCTCCTCCTTGTAGCTCTAAACTCTCCTCCAACTTCATTCCTCCCCTTTAGCTACCCAAAAATTGTCTATTTCTTGTAAGATCAAGAATCAATCCTACTTCCTTTTGAAGATCTCAACTAAGGTATTCTAAAAAAAACCTTTGATTTCTCTTTTGTTTGATCTACTCTTGCTCATTATTTATCTTCCTAAATAGCAGTATTTATGGGTTCTAGAAGATCCTCTAGGGACAAAGGAAAGAGGAGATTAGAAGAAAACTTTGATTCTACACTTTTTGATTCAAATCTACATGCCCAAAATTTTACTTTCATAGAATTTAGAAATGTTAATAAGGGAAAGTATGCTGAAATAGATGAACGAAGTGATTTAAAGTCAATTCAATGGTTTGCAAATCTAGATCTTCTCCCAATCCTACAAATAAGTGAACCTATCTACCCTAGACTTGTTAGGTTGTTTTATAACAATCTATATGTAGATGAAGAAGAATGGGTGTCTACCTATCTTCTAAGACATCACATATCCATTACGGATAGATCCCTTTGTGACATCATAGGCATCCCTATAAAAGATAGAGATTGTTATTTTAGAGGACAATGGAATGATGAAACAGTTGGAACCACGTATGTTGATGCCTTATAAACAATTTTCGGTAATCCCAACTTAATAGCACTTCCTAAAAGCTGTGAACATCTATTACCATTAAACACCAAAATACTTCATCATATCCTAATTAGTATCATTCTTCCTAAACAACACCATCATGATGAAGTAAGTCAAATGGAACTAGGAACTATGTATTGGATCATGAAAGGATTTAACAACTGTTTTGGTTACCTTATCCAATAAAACATGATAGAGATATCTAAAAAAGACATGATGCTTCCATATGGTAGCATAATCACTAGAATACTTAATGCCTATGATATTACAATACCACCCGACGAAGAGGTTATAAAGGTAGATAGATTTTGCATCATAAATAAAAATCTACTTCGTCGAATGAGATGTATATTTAGAAATGGTATGTAGGTTAGAATGCCTAGAAGAACCGATCCCCCTCAACCTGAACCAGAACCAAAAACATTAATCTTTAGGGGTAATCAATCTCCTCCAACTGGTCCCTTTGAGGAATCACACCCAATTGAGCAAGCTCCTTAATCATCTATCGAAGACATAGGGATTCGGATGGACCGCTTTGAACAAAGACAAGATCAGCTTGAACATCGCTAAGATCAAATCTTATTTGAGCTACAACAGATTCATCGACAATTTGACACTCTGTTTAGGCATTTTAATTTTTCACCACCTGAATGAGCATATGTATAATGTAGACACAATTCCTTTTTGTCATGTTGTAAAACTATGTTGTTGTAAACTCTTTATGCTACTCACCTTAATCACAATACCACTTGTTTTGATATGTTTAACTATTGGTATCTACGACTTGATGTGTTATTTGGTGAGCATTTACAGAGTTAGGAATATTAATGTTGATTGAACTTCGCTTTCGGATTTTCCTAATTCTTTGATCACTTAAATTCCATGCTGAAAAATTTATACGAATTTGACATAATTGAATGCTTCAATAACGTGTTTACTTTAAAGTTGAAAATTTTGTACCTTGGTACTAAAAGTTTCCATGTTGAGCATGTTATATTCTCATTGTGATTTGAGAAGGTTCATTCATACATCGGATTCTTAATCTTTGAGTATTACAAAGCACTAATAATTTTACTTCATAATTGTGATTGAAAAGCTATGACAAAACTTTGTCCGAATGCATGAACTTATTAAATTGGTTTTTCGGACTTTCTTGATTCTATGATCAATCACTTAATGTTAAAAATCTTATGATATGAATTTTATATGACTATATGCTTCAATAACATGTTGAAAATTGTGTGTCTTGATTTTCATGATGATAAGCATGTTTTACCTTCATGATTGTGTTTGAAAAGCTATGGCAAAACTTTGTCCGAATGCATGAATTTGTTAAACTTTATTTTCGGACTTTCTTGATCCTAAAAATGCATGATTTTGTATTTCTATTCCAGATTAAATGTATTTCTTGATTGGAGCTTTCATGAGCCTATGTTATATCAAGTTTATTTCATATCAATGCTCCATGATTTTTGACATATGGAATTGATTAACAAATGCATCTCTCATGGATTTACCTTGTGAAAAATAAGTTTTAATCGAGAAATGGATTTGATGAAATGAATTCCTTCTTGATGAAGGAAGACTTTTTTTTAATGAACACTTGCAAGAATTTAATTTCACATGTATATCTTGATTCTTGTAAAAATGAAGCATGATTTAATCTCTTATCATTTTTAACTTCATTCAAAGTTAGTTCACAATGGCTTTCCTCTTTCATGCAAAACGTTAATGACAAATAAGGAAGAAGTAATAAAAGCTATCTCCTTAGTAGACTTTTGAATAATACCATATCATGATTGCTTGAAAAATAATTTGTATGAATGGTATCTTATCACTTATTATTGAAAAAATGACATGAATCTTTTTATGATATGTATCTTTACCACACTTATTGTTGAATCGCTCTCCTTTTTGTTGATGACAAAGGGGGAGAAATATGTGGTAAATTGATGATAGAATGAATTGCTATACATATTTGATGATAGAATGAATTGCTATACACTTGAAATATTTGCATTAATGATAATATATCTAGAGATTACATTATAATTTTATAATATTGATATCTTACCATATGATGAATTGCTATGATTGCTATCCTTCATGAAAAAATATGGTAAATTGATGATAAATTGATTGCCATATTGGCATTATGATAAGATATCTAGAGCGTACATTGTAATTTTACAAATTGATATCTTACCATATGATGTATTGCTATGATTGCTATCCTTCACATTTGAAATATGAGACTTGAAAATGGATATCATGCCGTGACATCATTTTCAAAAAGTTACATCATGATAGGAATCATGATGGGTATTGATAAGTTTAAATGAACTTAACTTATCAATATGTCTCTTGAATTCAAAGGCTTTGAATTCAAGAATGACTTATCTCAAGTATGGCATATAGATAGGGGGAGTTAAGGTTAACTCCGTCATCAATTGATTGTCATCATCAAAAAGGGGGAGATTGTTGAATCTCGGATTTTGATGATGAAGTCAATTGTCATTTGTTTATCTAATCTATATATTGAGATAAGTGTGCAAGATTAACTACGATGGCAGTAAGACATGCAGCAGGTGTTGAGCCGGAGTCAAGACCAACATCACGTTCGGGGTTCGAGAGTTCGTTGGAAGTCCGGACATTCGTCGGAGGTTCTGCGGGAATAATCCGAGAAGTCCAGGAGCTTGCCAAAGAAGCTTATCGAAACTCACCAAGAGGATCGTTGCGAAGTCCAGGAGTTTGCCAGGAGTCCGTCGGAGCATCACCGAGGGTTTGTTAGATGTTCGCCGGAAGTTCACCGAAAGCTTACCGGAAGAAGCAATTGACGCATCAGAACACGATTTGTAGTATTGATGTCTTAATTATTGTAGTTAGTAGGTAGATAGAGTTAGAATTGGAAGGTGATCCCATTAACTTAATCTAGGGCCAATTGGACCCTTAATAGACCCAAATTGGGCCGTATAGATCAGCCCATTCGGACCAAGAATTCTAGGGCCGATGGTAGCACTGCCCAAGAGACTCTGTCTCCCAGGAGTTCTAGGCGATGGTACCGCCAGCAGTTATTACTACCAGCGGTGGTACCGTCGGCAGTTATTACTACCAAGGTGGTACCGCCTGAGCTCGGTCTTCGAATGCTGTCAGGTGGTAGTATCGCCAGACTGAGCGGTAGTACTGCTCAATGACAGATGACAGGTGGTAGTACTACCCAATTATGACGGTGGTACCGCCAGAACCCCGAAAATCCAAGAATGGACACTTTTGAGCTCCAAATTCAAACTGATTGGGGCCTATATAAACCCCACCTTTTCTGCATGAAAGGGCAACCGAAAGCTTCCTTTTATTCTGAGTATTTGAGAGCTTAAAAGTGTTGTAAAAGCTAGAGTTCTTCTCCCTCTTTCTTTCTAAGTGTTGATAATTCAAGAGATAAGTGAAAACTTATAAGGGTTGTCTCCTAAGCCCATCAAAAGGAGAAAAAATGTAAAAGGGTGGTTGGCATTCACCTATTGAAAGAAGGCCTCTAGTGGATGTCAGTGATCTCGTCGAATGAGGAAGCCAAAAGTAGATGTAGGTCAAGATTGATCGAACCACTCTAAATCTCGATTTGCATTTATTTTCTACTCTTTATTTTAACTGCAAACTACCTTCATTGCTTTACATCAACTACACTTCTGCTTGCTCTCAACTTAAAAGATCTTTCCAAAACGATTTTTATCGAAATTAGATTTCATCATACGAAAGTCGGTTTAGCCGATGAAAGTTTTTCGCTGTACTAATTCACACCCCCCCCCCCCCCCCCTCTCTTAGTGCTCTTGATCCTAACATTGCCAAGAGATCGTCGGAAGTTTGCCGGAAGATCGCCGAAAGCTCGTCGGAAGAATAGACATAGGGACTTGTTTAGCTTAGCAAATGTCTTAGGATTTTGTAGTTAGCACGTAATTGGGCTTGGATTTGGTCCAACCCAATTAGGGGCCAGCTAGGCCCATGTAAGAACTGTGTTGGGCCCAATAAGAGGCCCAAACAGTGTCCTAAGAAATCTCACCATCGTGGCATAGTCTTCGAGATTGTGTTAGGTGGTGGTACCACTAGTCTGGGTGGTTATACCGCCCCTAGCAAGATGCCAGACAGTGGTACCGCCAATTTGGGCAGTGGTACCGCCCAACACTGCCCCCTAGGCAGTGGTACTGCCAGACCTGGCGGTGGTACCGCCTAGGGTAGTGTCAGCCAGATTGACACTGGGCGGTGGTACCGCCCGTGCCCGGGGAACCCGGGATGGAAAAGTTTTAGGCTCCAAGTTTGAATTAACTTGAAGCCTATAAATACACCTCCCATCCTTGGTTAAAGCACACAAGCATAGAGAATTTAAAAAGGGTAAAACACTATTGTAATCTCTTGTGAGAATCCTCCTCTTTGAGTCTAAGTGATAGAATAGTTTGAGAGGAGTGAGTGCTTGTAAGAGTTGTCTCCTAAACCCGTGAAAAGGAGAAGAGGGGTGTAAGAAGGAGTTTGATCTTCGTCTATCAAAGGAAGATCGATAGTGGATACCGATGGCCTCAATGGAAGAGGAATCGGCGAAGTGGACATAGGTCACGACGACCGAACCACTCTAAAATCTGGTTTGCATTTATATTTGTGCAATTTATCTTTACTACAAACCTCTTTAATTGCTTACTACTTTCAATACATTTACAAACCGGTTTCGAAGTTAAGATCTTTACAAAAAGGTTTTTGTTGGAAACGGTTTTTATCGAACGAAGTTTTAATCAAGACGTAATCTTTTCGCTGCACTAATTCAAACCCCCCCCCCCTCTTAGTGTCGACCCTGATCCTAACAGTCTTTAATGACCTATGAATTGACGTAAAGGACTCAAGAACAACCTTCCAAAGAACAAGAAGGATTTCAGACTTAGAACAATTAAAGACCACTCAAGCATAAGCTCAAGTGATGGTGAACTTGAACTCCTCGCTAAGAAATTTAAAAAGTTCATGAAACAAAAATTAAAGAACAAAAAGAACACAACTACTTACTATGAATGCAAGAAAAAGAAGGTGACTTTGGATGAATTGAGCTCCTCCGAAGACGAGGAGAAAATCAACAAAGGCGAGGTGGCAAACTATGCCTTAATGGCTTTCAACGATGAGCTAATCGAAACTCCCTTAATTTATTTCAAAATTACATGATGCTTTTCATGATGCATTTCCTTTTTTTAGTTTAGAAAAAACTATTACTCTTGAAAATTGCATGTTAATAATGTTATGAAAATGCAAAAAATTAGGAATCATGTTTATCATGCTAGTAATTTTGAAAATAATCATGAAAATTGCATGTGTTATGATAAATGAACAAAATGTTAGATTTAAATCTAATGATCCTATGTATGTTTTTTCAAGAATAAATAATGTGTATCTTGATAATTTCTGATTTTGATTGAAACCATGCTTGATGTCTTAATGAAAATATTAAGATGTTTGATATCATGCTTAATGATGATGCATGGCTTTTGTATGGAAAACTAAGCATGAAAAGTTGATTCACCTAAAAAGAAAAATGCATGACTATAATAAACAAAATGATCTTGATCGAAAATGCTTTATGGAATTAATTTTGATGATGCATAATGATGTAATTATGCAATGAAAATATTAAATATTTTGAAACCATGTTTTGATGTCATGCCCAAAGTAGTGATGCATAATGATCATGCTTAATAAATTTATATTTCGAAATTATGCAGGATGATCTTTGTGATTATCGAACTTTGCGATCTTTTGAAAGTTCTTTTTTCTGCGTTAATGAATGATGCATGGATTTGGCATAAAAGAAAAGAACATGCATGTATGAAATTAATCAATAAGTTGAAACAAAAAGAGGAAAGTATTTTTCTTGAAAACTTCTCAAATCCCTACCTTATCGATTTTTCACTAAGAGATCAATAAAATTATTTATGCAATTTTGAATCTCTTGAAAGTAATATTGAGATTTTGATGATTTAGATGATTTGAATTTGAAATGAGTTTTATCAAAATCATGATCTTGATTTCTTGGAATAACATGAGATTTCCTTTGATAATCATTTTGATTATTTAAAAGGAGATTTGTCGAAATGATTCATGGAATTTTGGATTCATGACTTGATCCTTCATTTGTTTATGAGATGGTTGAAATCTTTGTACCTTTGAATACTTCCCTTCTCCTTTCGATTTTTGAAATTATACATGTTATATGTTGAAGATTTGAAACCATGTTTTGATATCATGTATATCCAAGAAATGTTGATTTGACAAATTAAATGAATTGAAAATGAATGATGATTTTTCTCTTGAATATAACTTGTGATATTTTTTTTATGAATCATCATCTTGATTTCTCGATATTCGATATATGAGATTTTTCTATGAATCAAGATTTTTCATACTATGATTCTTCTTGGTATTCACTAAAAAAGATGTATTCAAATTAACCATGATATGCTACTTCGATAATTTATGACTTGAATTTTATTATGTAAAATTCCTTGTATTCATGAAATGTGTATCGCATCACCAAAATTCTCTTGATATTTTTCATGTGATAATATGAAATTATGCATGAAATACTCTTGATATTATTTTGATACATACAAATGAAAAGTTATGATCATGCATGGTAGGATAAAATTTGACAAATTGATACCATCATGATATGAAATATTTATGATTTGGAATGATGAAAACAATACTTATGCTTTTTATTATAATGATGTATGTGATATATTGCATATGACGTGAATCATGATTAAAATTACTTTGATTTGAATTCAAGATTAAGTTAATTATGGCATTTTGAAATAAGAATGATTACTTACCTTTGTCATGATTTAAAAATTGACGTAAAGGGAAAAAGAGATACAAAATTATATTCTTTCCTTTTTTTTTGACAATGGCAAAGGGAGAGAAATATTGCTAGCTCAAGATGCAAAATATGCTAACTTACACTTTGCAATGAAAGCAAAATTGCTAGCTCAAACATTGCAAAGTAAGCAAAAATTTGCTAGCTTGCGACTTGCATATTTCAAGAAGCAAGAGTTGCTTTCTTGAACATCTCTAATTTGCTAGCTTGCATGATGTAGAACTTGCTATCTTGAACATTACAAAGAAGTGTTATCTTGCCTCTCTTAAGAAGCAAAAATTCTAAACTTACACATCTAGCAAAATTTATAAACTTGCAAAATTCAAAATTTTTCCTAGCTTGCATAATGATAAAACTAGAAATTATGTTTATTATGTAATTATTTAAACTTGTATGTCCAAACACATGAAAGGTACACTTCTCCTTTTTGTTGATGACAAAGGGGGAGAAGTATGATCATGTTATGCATGATGACGTATTGCAAATATTCATGATGAAATTTGCAATGACTTGAATTCAGCTTGAATTCAATGTTCTATCAATATGGCATATTAATAGGGGGAGTTTGTTTAAACTCTATGAGTTAAGGTTAACTCAGTCATCAATTGGTTGTCATCATCAAAAAAGGGGAGATTGTTGAATCTCGAATTTTGATGATGAAACCAATTGATAGTATTTATGTTTTGATCTGCGTTTTGAGTGACGCAGGATGCTTCGATCAGGATGAGATAATTAAAGCAGGAAGAATCATGTTGGGCCGGAGGAAAACATGTTAGAAGATTGGACGTCAGGCCGGAGGATCGGTCGATGTATCGACAGAAGGCTTTAGGCCACGGGCATCGGGCCAAGAAGAGCGGATATTACGCCAAGGATATCGGAGTTGCAGAGTCAACTAGTCGATTGGGCAATAGGCTGCAAGAGAGGACGATGCGCCGAAAAATCAGACAAAGTGTCGAGGGACCAATGACATGCCGAATAACATGATTAATGCTTAGTATTAATTGTCTAGATCGAAGTATATTTTATATGTGCAGGATTAACTATGATAGCAAGGCATGAAGTAAAATGAAGTCCCAGAGTCAAGGACGTGATTTCGTTGGGAGTTCGAGAGTTCGTCGGAAGTCCGAACGTTCGTCGAAAGTTCTGGAGGAACCAGCCAAGAAGTCTCAAAGCTTGCCAGAGAAGCTCATTGGAACTCACCAAGAAGATTGTCGTGAAGTTTAGAAGCTTGTCGGGAGTCCGCCGGAACATTGTCGAGAGATCATCGGAAGTTCGCCGGAAGTTTGCCGGAAGAATCTAGACTTACGGACTTGTTTAGCTTAGAATATATCTTAGGAATCATAGTTAGCACATAATTAGGTTCGGATTTGGGCCAACCCAATTAGGGGCTAACTGGACCCATGTAAGGACTGTGTTGGGCCCAATGAAAGGCCCAAATAGTGTCCCAAGAAGTGACATCGTCGTGGCATAGTCTTTGAGACTATGTCAGGCGGTGGTACCGCCAGTCTGGGTGGTTGTACCACCCGTGGCGAGGTGCCAAGCGATGGTACCGCCAATCTGGGCGGTGGTACCGCCTAGTGGCCCAGTGCCAGGAGGTGGTACCACCAGATTGGGCGGTGGTACCGCCCATGCCCGGGAAACCCAAGATGAGATGTTTTTAGACTCCAAGTTTGAATCAACTTGAAGTTTAAAAGACACAAGCATAGAGAGTTTAAAAGTGAAGAAACACTGTTGCAATCTCTTTAAAAATTCCCTCCTCCACTCTAAATTTAGAATTCTATAAGAGAGGAGCGAGTGCTTGTAAGGGTTGTCTCCTAAACCCGGTAAAAGGAGAAGAGGGGTGTAAGAAAGAGGTTGATCTTTGCCTATAAAAAAAGATCGATAGTGGATGCCGGTGGCCTCGACGGAAGAGGAATCGACGAAGTGGATGTAGGTCACGACGACCGAACCACTCTAAAATCTTATTTACATTTTATTTGTGCAATTTAGTTGAACTACAAACCTCTTTACTTGCTTTACATCCACTACGCTCTTCCATACACTTTCAAGCTATATTTATGAAATTGGTTTTATTACAACGAAGTTTTTGAAGACATGAATTTACCGCTGCACTAATTCACCCCCTCTCTTAGTGTCGGCTTTTGATCCTAATAGGAATTTCTCAAGAGATTGTAGCAGTGTTTTCTCACTTTTAAATTCTCTATATTTTTTTTTATTTTTTAACCAAGGATGAGAGGGGTATTTATAGGCTTCAAGTTGATTCAAACTTGGAGCCTAAAAAGGTCTCATCCTAGGTTTCTTGGGTACTAGCAATACCACCGCCATTCCTGGGTGGTACTACCGTCGTAGGATCTAGTATTGGGCAGTACCACCGCCCAGAATTCATGGGGTGCTGTTCCCCAAGCGGTGCCACTGTCGGCCAGGTTTTCAACACCTTGGTTGGGCCTTGAATCCAGCCCAAACCAGCCCAACTTCGGGCCCAATTGGCCCCTAACAGAGTTGATGGGATTACCTCCCAATCTCAACTCTAATTATGTACTAACTAAGATTCCTAAGACATATTCTAAACAAGATAAGTCCAATTTCTTCCAGCAATCTTTCGACGAACTTCCAACGATCTCTCGGTAATGTTCCGGCAAACTCCCAACAAGCTCTTGGACTTCAGGATGATCTTCTTGGCGAGTTCCGTTGAGCTTCTTTGGCAAGCTCCTGAACTTCTCGGTTGGTTTCGGTAGAACTCTTCTGACGAATGTCCGAACTTCCGACGAACTCTCGAACTCCCAACAAAATCACATTCTTGACTCTAGGACTTCAATTTGCTTTATGCCTTGCTATCATAGTTAATCCTGCACACACAAAACACACTTCGATCGAGACAATTATTACTAAGCATGAATCATGTTGTCCAGCATGTCATTGGTCCATCGACGCTTCGTCCAATTCTTCGGTGCATCATCCTCTCTTATGGGCTATTATCCAATCAGTCAGTTGACCTCCGCAACTCCTATATCCTTAGCGCAATATCCACCCTTCTTGGCCTAATGCTCGAATCCATGGTTCGAAGCCTTCTATCGATACGTCGACCGATCCTCCGGCCCGACGTCTAATCTTTTGACACGTTTTCCTCTGGCCCAACATGATTCTTCCTGTTTTAATTGTCTCTCCCTAATCGAAGCATCCCGTGCCACTCAAAACGTAGATTAAATTATAAACACATAAACACTTATCAATTGGTTTCATCATCAAAATCTAAGATTCAATAAAATGTTTCGAAAAAAAAAATGTAATATTTTGAGGTTTCAAGGTGATTTTTTTGTTATAGAACCTCTTAAATATGATCAAAGATTCATGTGACAAGTTTTGGAATGAAAATTTTTTTTTGGCCAATTACATTGATTTTGAATAGAATTATATTGTTTTTTAACATGACAAAAAAAAAACATATAGCCTTATTAAAAATTAATATAACTGAGGAAACCTTTCAAGCTTTGGGACCAAACTTTTTTTAACCCAATTACATTGATTTTAAATAGGATTACATTCTTTTTTAACATGACGAAAAAAAATGTAAACTTATTCAGAATAAATATAAATGAGGTCAAGTTTTATGCTTTGGGCCCAAACATTTAGATCACCTTGAAAATGAGTTGCCTAGGCCTGAATGATTTTTTTTTTGAAATATTAATAGATCAATATTAAAAAATGAACAATAAATAGGCTAAAATATTTTTAAAAAATCTTATTTATGCAATATTTTGAGGGTTTAAGAGAATTTTTATCATGAAATCTTTTAAATATAATCAAAGATTCATGTGACAAATTTTGACATTAAACAAAATTTTTTTGTCCTATGACCCAAAAAATAGTGTAACCTTATTCAAAATAAGAGTAACTAAATCAATTTTTATATTTTGGGCCCAGACATTTTAAGATACCTAGAAAATGAGTAGTGTATGTGTTAGGATCAAGAGGTCGACACTAAGAGAGGGGGTGAATTAGTGCAGCGGATAAAAACATCGATTTCGAAAAAACTTTCGTACGATAAAAGCCGAACTCGAAAATGCTTAACTTGAAACACGTGTTCATAAATGTATTAAAGCAGTAAACTATTAAAGATGTTTGTAGTAAAGATAAATGATAGGAAGTAAATGCAAACCAGAGAACACGCCAATTTTATAGTGGTTCGGTCGTCGTGACCTACATCCACTTCGCCGATTCCTCTTTTGTCGAGGCCACCGGCATCCACTATTGATCTTCCTTTATAGGCAAAGATCAACCTCTTTCTTACACCCCTCTTCTCCTTTTCACGAGTTTAGGAGACAACCCTTACAAACACTTACTCCTCTCAAACTATTCTATCACTTAGACTCAAAGTGGAGGATTCTCATAAGAGACTACAACAACATTTTTCCCTCTTTAAATTCTCTGTGCTTCTATCTTTTAACCAGGGATGAGAGGGGTATTTATAGGCTTCAAGTTGATTCAAACTTGGAGCCTAAAAACATCTCATCCCAGGTTCCCCGGGCATGGGAGGTACCACCGCCTACGTTGGGCGGTACCACCGCCCAGTGTCAATTTGACACTAACATTGCCCTGAGCAGTATCACCGCCCAATCTAGCGGAACCACCGCCTGGGGGCCAGTGCTGGGCGGTACCACCGCCCAAACTGGTGGTACCACCGCTTGACACCCTGCCAAGGGTGGTACAACCGCCCAGACTAGCGGTACCACCGCTTGACACAGTCTCGAAGACTGTGCCATGACGATGAGACTTCTTGGGACATTGTTTGGGCCTCTCATTGGGCCCAACATAGTCCTTACATGGGCCTAGCTGGCCCATAATTGGGTTGGCCCAAATCCAAACTCAATTACGTGCTAACTACGATTCCTAAGACATTTACTAAGCTAAACAAGTCCCTATGTCTTAGTTTCTTCCGGCGAACTTCCGGTGATATTTCAGCGAACTTCCGACGAACTCTCGGTAATGTTTTGGCGGTATAATATCCCTCACTTTTAAAAATTTATTAATAAGAATTTATATGTAAATTGGAGGACCTATATGTAAATATAAAAATTTCAAGGACTAAACTGTTAAGTTGTAAAAAGAAAAAAAATAAAGAAAATCAAAATTTTTTATTTTATCCCACCGCCTCCCACGCTCTCTGTTCCCGAAACCGAGAGAGGAGCTGTGGGCCATGGGGAGAAGAAGAAGAAAAAGAGGGAAAAGAAGAGAGGAAGAAGAAGGAGAAGAAGAGGGAAAAGAGAGGGAAGAGGGAGAGGAGCGAGAGGTGGCAGCAGCTAGGGCTGCAGCACCTCTATTTCCTACAGGTGGAAACAGAGGAGAGGTGTGGGGCGTTCGAAGAGGAGAAGAAGAAGAAGAGGAAGAGAAGAAGAAGAGGTTGTGATACCTCTGTTTCCTGCAGAGGAAACAGAGGAGAGGGTGTGTGTGACACCGGGGAGGAGGAGGGAAGGAGAAGAGGAGAAGAAGAGAAGGGAAAGGAGGAGCTGCGACTGCGGCGGTGGCAGCTACAGCTAGAAGAGAAGGAGAGGAAGAGAAGGTGAGGAAGAAGAGAAGAAGAAGAAAGGAAGGAGAAGGAAGAGGAGAAGGGAAAGAAGCAACTATGGCTGCGGCTGTGGCAGCTATTGGCAGGGAAAGAGAAAGAGGAAGGAAGAAGGGAAGGAGAGGAAGAAGAGAAGGGGAAGAAGGGACTACGGCTGCGGCGATGGCAGCTACAGCTGGAAGAGAAGAAGGAGAGGAAGATAAGCAGGGGAGGAAGAAGAGGCTACGGTTGTGGTGGCTGTGGCCATGGCTACGACTGCGACTGCAGCAATTGCAGCTGGGAAAGAAAAGAAAGGAAGGGGGGGGGGGGGAGGGGGGAAGGGGCTGCGGACGGGATTGCGGCCGCGGCGGCAGTGACTGCATATGTAGCAGTTGTGTCTACGAAAGAAGGGGAGGAAGAAGGCAGTGCGGTGGAAGGGGCTGCGACTGTGGCAGCGGTAGCAGCGGTGGCTGTGGCAGTTGCGTTTGGGAAAGAAAACGAAGGAATGAGAGTAAGAGAGAGCAGGTGACTATGCCTCTATGTTCTGCATGAGCTGTAATTGTGGAGGAAAAAGAGAAGACATGTAGAAAATGAAACAGGGAGAGGACACGGAGGAAAAGTAGAAGGATTTGGGCTGACACCTTCTTTGGATCTTCGGATCAAAATCTTTGAAAGGTAAGTGTTCTAATCCTTCCTATTGCAAGCTTTCTAATCTTTCCTATTTCAAGTGTTCCAATCCTTCCTATTGCAAGCTTTCTAATCTTTCATATTACAAGTGTTCCGATCCTTCCTATTGCAAGCTTTCTAATCTTTCCTATTGCAAGTGTCCTGATCTTTCCTAACTGCAATTTTATCTCTACATTTGCTTTGAATATGAGGAACTTTGAATTGTTCTAGCCTTGCATTTGATATATCTCCTGTTAAGACGTAACGATTCGAATCTGTGCAACTTCTGAGATTATGACCTTTTGATTTCGAGCTGCCTATAACTCTTTGTTAGAAATTTCGATTCATACGAGACTTATTTTATCTGAAAATAGATTGAAATATCTTTCCATAATAGCTTTCTTGAGTATATTGGAGCACGATTGATAGTTTGAATCATTTATTCAATGTGTCTTTTGAATTCTACCAAAAATCGAGCTTTGGTCGATTTCGCATATTCTGGTTTCATTCCTTTGGAAATTGATATCCTTTAGCTTTCTTATTCAATTGAGCTTTATATTACTGCTTTGAATTCTTGTATACTCTTGTCCTTAAAATTATTTGCATTCTTGAAAACTATTGTGCAACGTTTATGCTATATCATATTGACTCATATAGGCACATGTATATCCCATTGTTCCGCATTTGCTTTTGATATGTGCCTATTCCAGTTTCATTCCTTTGGACATTGAATTCATCTAACCTTGTTATTTGAATTGAGTTATATGTGATTGCTTGGAATCTTTAAATGCTCTTGCTTTCATTTCCCTTCAAATCTGAATACAATTGTGAAAGATTATTGCTTACTTCGTATTGACTTGTAAAGGCACATGTACATTTTATTGTTCCGCGTGTGCTTCCGATATGTGCTATTCTTTGTTCATACTATCCTTTTGTACTCTGGTATTTGTGTGATATTGTGAACCTTTGCTAGAAATGGTGAAGGGAGTTATGCATAGAACCTGTGATGCTCTGCCTGCCCTTATGACTTCACACAGACGTAGGTGGATGGAGCTCCCAGACGTGGGAGACCTCCCAGACGTTGGAGACTTATGTTTGGTGTTCATTCAGAAATGGATATACCATATTATGTTATGGTCCCACATCACCTTCTGTATGTTTGATATGATATCCAGAGCTTTGGTTATGTGTTTCTATACATGCTTTGGATAAGAATGATATGAATGTAACGTCAAATTCGACGTTTGAGCTTCTATTTCGTATTCGTTCTTTGATATGCTCTGAAACATTTCATACGCCTTTGATATACTCCGAAATGTTTCATTTGCTATTGTTATGCTCCTAAATGTTCCATATGTCGTTGATATGCTCTGGAACATTTCATACGCTATTGATATGCTCCAATTACTCTATGCTCCATTTGTTATGAACCAAATAGGTTTTAAATGACATGACACATATGATTTTGTATCTAATGATATGTTATCTTGAAAATTCTTGTATTCTACCTTGTATTATGATATCTTACTTATTTGAAACCGTTCCTTTTGTCCTGAATATACTTTGTCACTTGCTGAGCTATTTTTAGCTCACTCCGTTGTTATATAAAATCTTTCAGGTCAGCTTGTCACTCTTTAAGATGTTTGAATTGGGCTGAGGCAGTGGAGAGCTATTCAGAATTATGGGCAAGTCTTGTTGATTATTATGTTATTGTTGTATAAGCATATTTTATATGTAATGAAATGTTGTTGATGAATCGAAATTGATATACTGTGTAAAAGTGTTAGAAGATCTCTCTTATTTGGAATTTTGGAATGTTAAATCTAGTTTACGATGATATGAACTTGTGGTAAATGGTTGGAGTTCTGATTGTATAAATTACTTAGCTTGTGGATTTATAAATGTTGTTCATGTTTGTTAAGTTGGCTTGGATTGCCATAAATATGAATTATCGAGTAATGTGATATATGATTATAAACTACACAGGTTTTATAGATGTAAATTTGATAGAATGTTTTTCAGTGTCCTCAAATGTTAGTTTGGATCCTGGATTAGTTTGTGATGAAATTTTTAATATTATCGATATTTTTGAGGGGCATGACAGAGGTGGTATCAGAGCATGATTTGAGGATCACTGAAATATTTGATATCTTGACGTGCAAAATATATTGAGGTCTAGTGAGCTATAGTGATCAGTGAAAAGTTTCTTTGATGCATTTTAGGAATCTAGGATGACGAGGACATTTAGTCCTCCTATTTCATCTGGTTTTGATTAATTTTGTGGGATGAAAGGTGTAATCAGGGATATTGAATCAGAGTGACACAGCAGAAGCATGGTGCACCTAATCTATTGGTGGCAGAAAAATGGATGATGCAAATAGAGAAGATATTTGATGTACGAAATTGTTTCAATGATCAAAAGATTTCTTTTGCCACCTTATATTGGAAGTAGAGACTGATCATTAATGGGAACAATGAAAAGAATTTTTTAAGATCAATGGCAAGAATGACAAGGACAAGTTTACTAATAAAAATAAGATTGAAAATGAATCAGAAAGTGATAACAAGAGGGTCAAGACATTTAGATTTGAAAAAGGAAGTCACCACAAAAGACTCAATCATGTGTGAATTGCAGGTTAAATTATGAAACAAGTTTGTGTTTTTTGGTGACTAGAGCCTATTTTGCTTGTGAAAAATTGGATTAGAAAATAAAAGACTGCCCTTTGAATAAGAAGAAAGAGTCACTGCCTCTTAAATTATCAGCCCATGTCAGAGTGTATGCTATCACCGAATATGATTCTAAAACTTCTGAATTAGTGATCGAAGGTATTATGCATGTTTATGAAAGAATGCAAATATTTGTTTGACCATGGGTCCCATCTACGATTTGATTTGTAATATTTTGCTTATCACATGGGTATTCAACCTAGACCACTACATTATGTTCTATATGTAAATACGATCATTGGAGATTCTTTGATAGCGAACTTGAATCTGGTCCTCTTGTCTGATTTTTATTGGAGAACTTGAACTTTTGTTGATTTAGTTCTCCTAAAGATTTGGAGTTTTGATATTATACTTGGTATGGATTGGCTATCTTCCTATCATACCAGTATGGATTGGTATATAACAAATGATCACTTTTTGCATATTTGATCAGTCGATCTTTTATTTTGGGAGTATTGGACATTATTTATCTCCTTGCCTAATGTATCCCAGGATGACTTGCTTGGATTACCTCCAAAAGTGACTTTGCTTTTGATTTGGTCTTTGGGACAATCCCAATATCTAAGCCTCTCTACAGAATGATATCATTTGAGTAAGTAGAATTAGAAAAGCAACTACAAGGATTATTAAATAAGAATTTTATTTGACTTCATATTTCATCATGGGGTGCTCCGGTGTTAGTTAAAAAGATGGATGGAACATTAAGGCTTTGTATTGATTATAGACAGTTGAATCAGGTAACCATCAAAGAACGAGTATTCTCTAAAGTGACGACTTGTTTAATTAACTGCAGGGTGCACAGGTTTTTTCAAAGATTGATTGAAGGTTAGGTTACCATCTATTGAGGATCAAGGAGAAGGATATTTCGGTCACTCTTGGATAATTATATAATTGTATTGTATTGATGAAACTATTTGAGAGCAAGAGGAGGAAATAAAGAAATCATAATCCTCATCTTTTCATCGATTGAGCTATGACCAATTTAGAGGACTAAATTTTCTTTTAAGGGGGGGGGGGGAGAGTATAATATCCCTCACTTTTAAAAGTTTATTAATAAGGATTTATATGTAAATTGGAGGGCCTATATGTAAATATAGAAATTTCAAGGACTAAACTGTTAAGTTACAAAAAGAAAAAAAATAAAGAAAATCAAAAATTTCGGTTTTATCCCACCGACTCCCATGCTCTCTATTCCCGAAACAGAGAGAGGAGTTGTGGGCCGTGGGGAGAAGAAGAAGAAAAAGAGGGAAAAGAAGAGAGGAAGAAGAAGGAGAAGAAGAGGGAAAAGAGAGGGAAGAGGGAGAGGAGCGAGAGGTGGTAGCAGCTAGGGCTGCAGCACCTCTGTTTCCTGCAGGTGGAAATAGAGGAGAGGTGTGGGGCGTTCAAAGAGGAGAAGAAGAAGAAGAGGAAGACAAGAAGAAGAGGTTGTGATACCTCTGTTTCCTGCAGAGGAAACAGAGGAGAGGGTATGTGTGACGCCGGGGAGGAGGAGGGAAGAAGAAGAGGAGAAGAAGAGAAGGGAAAGGAGGAGCTGCGGCTGCGGTGGTGGCAGCTGCAGCTGGAAGAGAAGGAGAGGAAGAGAAGGTGAGGAAGAAGAGAAGAAGAAGAAAGGAAGGAGAAGGAAGAGGAGAAGGGAAAGAAGCAACTGCGGCTGCGGCTGTGGCAGCTGCAGCTGTGGCAGGGAAAGAGAAAGGGGAAGGAAGAAGGGAAGGAGAGGAAGAAGAGAAGGGGAAGAAGGGGCTGCAGCTGCGGCGATGGCAGCTGCAGCTGGAAGAGAAGAAGGAGAGGAAGATAAGCAGGGGAGGAAGAAGAGGCTGCGGTTGTGGTGGCTGCGGCCAAGGCTGCGACTGCGACTGCGGCAGTTGCACCTGGGAAAGAAAAGAAAGGAATGGGGGGGGAAAAAGGGGCTGCGGACGGGATTGCGGCCGCGACGACAGTGACTACGTATACAGCAGCTGTGTCTGTGAAACAAGGGGATGAAGAAGGCAGTGCAGTGGAATGGGCTGCGACTATGGCAGTGGCAACGGCAACGGCGGTGGCTGTGGCAGTTGCGTTTGGGAAAGAAAACGAAGGAATGAGACTAAGAGAGAGCAGGTGACTATGCCTCTATGTTCTGCATGAGCTGCAGTTGTGGAGGAAAAAGAGAAGACATGTAGAAAATGAAATAGGGAGAGGACACGGAGGAAAAGTAGAAGGATTTGGGCTGACACCTTCTTTGGATCTTCGGATCAAAATCTTTGAAAGGCAAGTGTTCCAATCCTTCCTATTGCAAGCTTTCTAATCTTTCCTATTTCAAGTGTTCCAATCCTTTCTATTGCAAGCTTTCTAATCTTTCATATTGCAAGTATTCCGATCCTTCCTATTGCAAGCTTTCTAATCTTTCATATTGCAAGTGTCCTGATCTTTCCTTACTGCCATTTTATATCTACATTTGCTTTGAATATGAGGAACTTTGAATTGTTCTAGCATTGCATTTGATATATCTCCTGTTTAGACGTAACGATTCGAATCTGTGCAACTTCTGAGATTCTGACCTTTTGATACCGAGCTGCCTATAACTCTTTGTTGGAAACTTTGATTCATACGAGACTTGTTTTATCTGAAAATAGATTGAAATATATTTCCATAATAGCTTTCTTGAGTATATTGGAGCACGATTGATAGTTTGAATCATTTATTCAATGTGCCTTTTGAATTCTGCCAGAAATCGAGCTTTGGTCGATTTCGCATATTCTGGTTTCATTCCTTTAGAAATTGATATCCTTTAGCTTTCTTATTCAATTGAGCTTTATATTACTGCTTTGAATTCTTGTATGCTCTTGTCCTTAAAATTATTTGCATTCTTGAAAACTATTGTGTAACATTTATGCTATATCGTATTGACTCATATAGGCACATGTATATCCCATTGTTCCGCATTTGCTTTTGATATGTGCCTATTCCAGTTTCATTCCTTTGGACATTGAATTCATCTAACCTTCTTATTTGAATTGAATTATATGTGATTGCTTAAAATCCTTGAATGCTCTTGCTTTCATTTCCCTTCAAATCTGAATACAATTGTGAAAGATTATTGCTAACTTTGTATTGACTCGTAAAGGCACATGTATGTTTTATTGTTCCGCGTGTGCTTCCGATATGTGCTATTCATTGTTCATACTATCCTTTTGTACTCTGGTGTTTGTGGGATATTGTGAACCTTTGCCAGAAATGGTGAAGGGAGTTATGCATAGATCCTGTGATGCTTTGCCGACCCTTATAACTTCACTCAAACATGGGTGGACGGAGCTCCCAGACGTGGGAGACTTATGTTTGGTGGTCATTCAGAAATAGATGTACTATATTATGTTATGGTCCCACTTCACCTTCTGTATGTTTGATATGATATACAGAGCTTTGGTTATATGTTTCTATACATGCTTTGGATAAGAATGATATGAATGTAACGTCAAATTCGACGTTTGAGCTTCTATTTCGTATTCGTTCTTTGATATGCTCTGAAACATTTCATACACCTTTGACATACTCCGAAATGTTTCATTTGCTATTGTTATGCTCCTAAATGTTCCATATGTCGTTGATATGCTCCGGAACATTTCATACGCTATTGATATGCTCCAATTACTCTATGCTCCATTTGTTATGAACCAAATAGGTTTTGAATGACATGACACATATGATTTTGTATCTAATGATATGTTATCTTAAAAATTCTTATAATCTACCTTGCATTATGATATCTTACTTGTTTGAAACTGTTCCTTTTGTCTTGAATATGCTTTGTCACTTGTTGAGTTGTTTTTAGCTTACTCCGTTGTTATATAAAATCTTTCAGGTCAGCTTGTCACTCTTTAAGATGTTTGAATTGGGCTAAGGCAGTGGAGAGCTATTCAAAATTATGGGCAAGTCTTGTTGATTATTATGTTATTGTTGTATAAGCATATTTTGTATGTAATGAAATGTTGTTGATGAATCGAAATGGATATACTGTGTAAAAGTGTTAGAAGATATCTCTTATTTGGAATTTCGGAATGTTAAGTCTAGTTTACGATGATATGAACTTGTGGTAAATGGTTGAAATTCTGATTGTATAAATTACTTAGCTTGTGGATTTATAAATATTGTTCATGTTTATTAAGTTGGCTTGGGTTGCCATAAATGTAAATTATCGAGTGATGTGATATATGATTATAAACTGCACAGGTTTTATAGATGTGAATTTGATAGAATGTTTTTCAGTGTCCTCAAATGTTAGTTTAGATCCTGGATTAGTTTGTAATGAAAATTTTAATATTATCGATATTTTTGAGGGGCGAGACAGGCGAACTCTTGACAAGATCCTGGACTTCACGATGATCTTCTTGGCGAGTTCCGACGAGCATCTCTGGTATGCTCTAAGACTTCTTGGCTGGTTCCGCCAGAACTTCTGACGAATGTCCGGACTTTCGACGAACTCTCGAACTCCCAACAAAGTCGCGTCCTTGACTCCAGGACTTCATTTTGCTTCATGCCTTGCTATCATAGTTAATCCTATACATGTAAAAACATAATTCGATCTAGACAATTAATACTAAGCATTTATCATGTTGTCCGGCATGTCATTGGTCCCTCGACGCTTCGTCTGATTCTTCGACACATTGTCCTCTCATGCGGCCTATTGCCCAATCGGCCAGTTGACTCTACAACTTCGATATCCTTTGCGCAACATCCACTCTTCTTTGCCCGAAGCCCGAATCCATGGCCCGAAGCCTTTTGTTGATCTATCGGCTCGACGTCCAATCTTTTGACATGATTTCCTCCGGCACAACATGATTCTTCCTACTTTAGTTGTCTCATCCTAATCGAAGCATCCTACGTCATTCAAAACACAAATTAAATCATAAACAATTATCAATTGGTTTCATCATCAAAATACGAGATTCAACAATCTCCCCCTTTTTGATGATGACAACCAATTGATGATGGAGTTAATCTTAACTCCGGGAGTTTAAATAAACTCCCCTTATCAATATGCATATAACTCTTGAATTAAAAAATTCAAGCAACATCAACATGTCATGACCAAATCATGCATGACATCAACATACTTCTCCCCCTTTGTTATCAACAAAAATGAGAAGTTCCAACTATCATGTGTTTAGATATAACGGTTTCAAATCATTGCATGAAAAATATATTATCAAGTTTTATTATGTTTAGCAAGTGTTACATCATGCAAGCTATCAAGTTTTAGATATGTTCAAGAAAGCAACACTTCCTTCTTGAAATATGCAAGTTGCAAGCTAGCAATTTTTTTCTTCCTTTGCAATGTTTGAGCTAGTAATTTTGCTTCCGTTGCAAAGTGCAAGTTAGCATGTTTTATCTCTTTTCATGATGTGCATACTAGAAATTCTTTCTCCCCGTTTGTCATTAGCAAAAAGAAGGAAAGATCCTTTACATCAATTTTCAAATTATGACAAAGGTAAGGTAATAACGCCATGAATATCAAAACAATTTTTCATTATGAATATTTCATCATTGCATACATCAAAATAATATCATGAGTGTTTCATGCATTCATATCATCACATAAAGAATATCAAAAAGAACTTGATGATGAGATATACTTCATAAATTCAAATAATTTTATATAATAAAATTCAAGTCATAAACCTTAAAAGATGTCATGAGTGAACACATAAACGATCTTGATTCATATATAATATCTCTCAATTCATTATGAATCATAAAAATTATAATTCTGAAAAATCATGATTAATGGACAAAAAGATTATCGATTCATGCATTTGAATAAATATTTTTTAAATCATCACTTCAACTCATCATGCATAATTTCAATATGTAAAATCATTAAACATGATAGAATCATTTATTTTCCAAACATTCATCATTATTTTCAACTCATTCAATTTATCAAATTAACACAATATCATGAGTATTTCATGATTTCATACAATCACATAAAGGGATAACAAGAAGAATTGGTGATGAGATATACAAATCATGAAGACAAATTGTGAATATTAAGAGACATATTATGATTCTTTTTATATAACTCAAATAGTGAAAAGAAAGAATCATATTAAACAATCTTGATTTATAAAAAGAATACTCAAGTTATAATTTCAAGAAATCAAGATAAAGCTTATTTGAATTTAAATCATCAAATCAAGATCATTTTTAAGAGATTCACAAAAGTGATACAAATAGATTCATTAATCTCCTTTTTGAAAAAATCAATAAAGTAGAGAAATTTTTCATGGAGAAAGCCTTTCTCTTTTTAGTTTGTTTCATATAAGCATTTCTTTGTCATTTTTATGCCAAGAACTATATATATCATCAATCATTTAGGACCAAAAAATAAATTTCATCATAAAAACCATCAAGATCAATAAACCATAAATTACTTAAAAATCATCATACATAATTTTGAAATATAAAACCATTAAACATGATTTCATATCAATATGCTCAAGTTTTTGTATGAAAACCATCGATCTTGTTTAAAACTGAAAAAACAACATTTCATCATGAATAACTTCATGTAATTTCGAAATAAACTAAGGGTATTTTGATTACCTCATCGTCGAATGCCGTTAAGGCGTAGTTTGCCACATTGCATTTGTTGATTTTCTCCTCAACTTCGGAGGAGCTCGATTCATCTCAATTTGTGTTCTTCTTCTTGCATTCAAAGCAAGTAGTTACGTTCTTTTTGTTCTTTAATTTTTGTTTCGCTAACTTTTTAAATTTCTTAGTGAGTTCAAGTTCACCATCACTTGAGCTTATGCTCGAGTGGTATTCAAATGTTCTAAGTTCAAAATCCTTCCTGTTCTTTGGAAGGTGGTTCTCAAGTTATTTTCGTGCATTGCAAGTCATTTCGTAGGTTATTAAAGACCTTATAAGTTTGAGTGGAAAATAGTTTAAGTTCTTTGATTCTTGAATAGCCATTATTTTCGAATCCCAATTTTTAGAAAGCGATCGTAAAATCTTGTTAACGAGTTCAAAATTCGAAAAGCATTTGCCAAGAGCTTTTAAACTATTGATGACATTCGTAAAGCGGTTGTACATGTCAATAATAGTTTCGCTCGGCTTCATTTGAAACAGCTCGAAATCATGCATTAAAACATATTAATCCTCGAAACTTTTACTCTACTAGTGCCTTCGTATGTGATTTCGAGAGTGTGCCATATATCGAAAGCCATTTCGCACAAAGAAACCCGATTAAACTCGTTTTTGTCTAAGGCACAAAATAAAACGTTCATAGCTCTAGCATTAAAGAAAATGTCTTTTTCTCCAAATCATTCCAATCTTACGATAAAACTGATTTACGTCTAAACGCCGATTCGGAAAGTGCAAAGCTTGAAACCCGATCGTATATGCGCAGAAAGCAGTAAGCTTTTGAGGAGATTTGCAGTAAGGATAAGATGCTCAAAGTAAATGCAAACCGAGATTTAGAGTGGTTCGTTCAATCTTGACCTACTCCACTTTTGGCTTCCTCCACCGACGAGGTCACTAACGTCAACTAGAGGCCTTCCTTCAAAAGGCGAAGGCCAACCATCCTTTTACAGTTTCACTCCTTTTGACGGGCTTAGGAGACAACCCTTACAGAATTTTCTCTCCTCTCTTTAAAGATCAGAACTTGGAAGAAAAGAGGGAGAAGAACTTTTGGCCTTTATAATAATTTTGAGCTCTAAGAATCACATAATAAGATCAAGATTTCAGTGTGTTTATGTTGCCTTTCAGTGTTGAATGGGTGGGATATTTATAGGCCCCAACCCAGTTTGAAATTGGAGCTCAAAACTGTCAATTCCCGGAATTCCGGGATCTGGCGGTTGCACCTCCTGACTGGAGCGGTTGCACCGCCTGGCAGAGCTCGAAGACTGAGCCTCTGGGCGGTGCCACCTCCTGTCAGGGGCGGTTGCACCTCCTGCCAGAGCTCGAAGACCGAGCTCAAGCAGTGCCACCTCCTGACTGAGGCGGTTGCACCGCTCAGCCAGAGCTCGGAGACCGAGCCCAGGCAGTGCCGCCTCTGTCAGGGGCGGTTGCACCTCCTGCCAGAGCTCGAAGACTGAGCTCAGGCAGTGCCACCTCCTGACTGAGGCGGTTGAACCGCCTGGCAGAAATCAGGGTCCGAATGGGTTGATCCATTCGGCCCAATTTGGGTTTTTTCAGGGGTCCAATTGCCCCAAGATTAAGTTAATGGGATCACCTCCCATTTCTAACTTAATCATTGTGCTAACTAAGATTTTTTCTAAGATATTTACTACAACTTGCTCCGGTGCATCAATCGCTTCTTCCGGCGAGCTTCCGGCAAACTTCCGTCGATCATCGGATAAACCCTCGGTGATGCTCCTACGGACTTCCGGCAAACTCCTGAACTTGCGACGATCCACTTGGCGAGTTCTGACGAGCTTCTTTGGCAAGCTCATGGACTTCTCAGATTCGTTCCCGCAGAACCTCCGACGACTGTCCGAACTTCTGTCGAACTCTCGAACTCCCAACGTGATCATTGTCTTGACTCCGGTGCAACTCCTATTGCATATCTTATTTTCATCGTAGTTAATCCTGCACACTTATCTCAACATATAGATTAGATAACAAATGACAATTGACTTCATCATCAAAATCCGAGATTCAACAATCTCCCCCTTTTTGATGATGACAATCAATTGATAATAGAGTTAACCTTAACTCCCCCTGTCTATATGCCATACTTGAGATAAGTCATTCTTGAATTCAAAACCTTTGAATTCAAGAGACATATTGATAAGGTAAAATCATTTAAACTTATCAATACTCCCATCATGATTCCCATCATGATGTTTCTCTCTGAAGATGATGTCAAGGCTTGACATTCATTTTCAAATTTTACATAATAGGTTTGAATGATGGTAATAGTAGCAATTCATCATATTGTAAGATATCAACATGTAAAACTACGAAGTAAGATTTTGATATCATTTCATGATACAAACAAGGCATAATGCAAATTATAGCAATCATAGCATCAATTCATATATCTCTTGGTGATGCAAGCATGGCATTAATACTCATATATTTCTCCCCTTTTGTCATCAACAAAAAGCATGGTAATTATAATAGCAGGAGAACAATAAGCGAATTTTAAGCATAAGTGTGATAGTTGTTCATGCCTTTACATGTTATTTTCCAAGCATATAAAGGAAAGCATGATACATAGATTGCTTTGAATACTTCTTCCTTTTTATTTGTTATAATCTTTTTGCATGAAGGAGGAAGGCTATTTGTGAAGTTAAAATCGATGAGAGATTAAATCATGCTTCATTTTTACAAGGATCAAGATATGTATGTGAAACAAATCTTTGCAAGTAAAAACACTATCATCCATATTTCAAGATGGAATTTATAAGCAGGAATCATTTCATCAAATCCATTTCAGAAAAATATTTTTCATAAGTGTATGAGAAAATCGATTGTTAGGATACCAATTGTTAAGCGAATCCAAAAATGAAATTAACACTTTCATGCATTCGGACAAGACTATGCTATTGATTTTCAAATACAATCATGAAAACAAAACATGCTTATTGTTATGGAAATTTTTGTATTCAACACATAATTTCCAACATGTTATTTAGGCATGTAATGGCAATCAAGTGATTTGATCATTCAATAAAGTCCGAAAGATAATTTTAACTAGTTTATGT
The DNA here is from genome assembly GCF_036884655.1 of Musa acuminata AAA Group. Lineage (NCBI taxonomy): Eukaryota > Viridiplantae > Streptophyta > Magnoliopsida > Zingiberales > Musaceae > Musa > Musa acuminata. The sequence goes on along the minus strand of NC_088327.1, from coordinate 21,699,390 downwards.
ATTCGGACACATCAACATTCCTAATTCTCTTCTTATGAAATCAAATTGTTCTTCATTTAGAGGTTTTGTAAAAATATCAGCTAGTTGATGTTTAGTATTAATGAACTCTATGATTACATTATGATTAGTAACATGATCTCGTATAAAGTGATGTCTAATATCAATATGTTTTGTTCTTGAGTGTTGTATAGGATTCTTCGTTAAGCATATTACACTTGTGTTATCACATTTAATGAGAATATTTTTAAGATGAATTTTATAATCTTCTAAGGTGTTTTTCATCCATACAACTTGTGCACAGCATGCACTTGCTGCAATATATTCAGCTTCGGTTGTTGATAGTGCAACCGAGTTTTGTTTCTTAGATAACCAGGAAACAAGGGCATGTCCTAAAAATTGACATGTTCCTGATGTGCTTTTTCTATCTAGTTTATAGCCAACAAAGTCCGCATCAGCATAAGCAATTAACTCAAGATTCTTTGATTTTGGGTACCATAATCCTATATTTGTGGTACCATTAAGATATCTAAGTATTCTTTTAACTGCTTTGAGATGAGATATCTTAGGGTTTGATTGAAATCTAGCACAAAGTCCTACACTGAACATGATATCTGGTCTAGTTGTAGTGAGGTAAAGTAAACTTCCTATCATGCCCCTATAAGTTTTTTGATCGAAGCTTTCTCCACTTTCATCGATTTCTAACTTAGTGGAGGTGCTCATAGGAGTGTTAATAGCTTTTGAGTTATTCATATTAAATTTTTTTAGCAAATTCATAGCATATTTAGTTTGACTAATAAAGATGTCATTGCTTAGTTGTTTGATTTGTAAGCCTAAGAAGAATGTTAATTCTCCTATTAAACTCATTTCGAATTCAAGACTCATAGTTTTAGCAAAAGATTCACAAAGAGATTCATTCGTAGAACCAAAGATAATATCATCAACATAAATCTGAACAATGAGAAAATCATTTTCAAAATTCTTGATGAACAATGTAGTATCAACCTTGCCTTTTGTGAAATTATTTTTGATAAGAAAAGAACTAAGTCTCTCATACCAAGCCCTCGGAGCTTATTTTAAATCATAGAGAGCTTTAGTTAATCTAAACACATGATTAGGGAGGCTATTATTTTCAAATCCAGGAGGTTGTTCAACATAGACTTCTTCGGAAATAAAGCCATTTAGAAAAGCGCTTTTAACATCCATTTGAAATAATTTAAAATTATTACTACTAGTGTAGGCAAGGAGCATCCTTATGGCTTCTAATCGAGCCACAGGAGCGAAGGTTTCTTCGTAATCGATACCTTCTTCTTGGTTGAAACCTTTGGCCACTAATCTAGCCTTGTTTCTAACCACGATACCATATTCATCTTGCTTGTTTCTAAAAACCCATTTAGTACCAATAACTAAATGGTCATTTGGCCTAGGAACAAGCTTCTACACCTCATTTCTCTCAAATTGATTTAATTCATCTTGCATTGCGATAATCCATGAATCATCTTTCATGGCTTCGTCAACACATTTGGGTTCAATTTGGGAGAGAAAAGCGGCGTTGGAACAAAAATTTTTAAGAGAAGAACGTGTTTGAACCCCCTTTGATGTGTCTCCTAAGATTAGCTCCTTAGGATGAGCATCTACATACTTCCAATCCTTGGGTAAGGATATTTCGGAAGTGGATGCATTCAAGTTGCTAGTTGGAGACGGGATTTCATTTAAATTCAAGGAATCAAAATTAACATCATCATCAAAATCGTTTTTCCTGATTTCGGAAATCTCATTAAAGACGACATGAATGGATTCTTCAATAATTAAAGTTCTTTTATTGAAGATACGAAAAGCTTTAGAAACCGAAGAATAAAAGAAAGATTTCTTAATCGGATTTAGCATCAAATTTTCCTATGTTATCTTTTTCATTCAAGATAAAACACTTACACCCAAAGACTTTAAAATATGAAATATTGGGTTTTTTGTTGTTCCATAACTCATAGGGAGTTTTGGTGAGTAAGGGTCTTACTAGAACTCTATTCAAAATATAGCATGCAGTATTTACGGCTTCGGCCCAAAAATATTTGGGTAGGCTATGTTCATTCAACATGGTTCTTGTCATTTCTTATAAATTTCGATTTTTTCTTTCTACTACTCCATTTTGTTGAGGATTTCTAGGAGTAGAGAAATTATGGTTGTATCCATTGAGTTCACAAAATTCTTGGAAATCATGGTTCTGAAATTCACCACCGTGATCACTTCTAATTGACGAAATCATAGAACCCTTCTCATTCTGAACAAGTTTACAAAACTTGGTAAAATATCTAAAGCATTCATTTTTCTGTTTTAAGAAGTAAGTCCATGTGTATCTGTTATAGTCATCCACAATGACGAAGGCATATTTGCTACCTCCTAGGCTTGATGTAGAGATTGGTCCGAACAAGTCCATATGGATTAATTGTAAGGGCCTAGAGGTGCTTATTTGATTCTTAGATTTGAAACTGCCCTTAATTTGTTTAACTAATTGGCAAGCATCACATACATTATCTTTGATGAACTTGATATGAGGAATTCCTCTTACAAGTTCTTTAGATGATATTTGAGTGATTAGTTTCATGCTAGCATGACCTAATCTTCTATGTCATAGCCAAGCATCCTCATTCAAAACCGAAAAACATATTTCATTACACAAATCATTGATGTCAATAGTGTATACGTTATTTTGTTTTAATACAATCATAGACGTGTTTTTGTATGGTTTTTCAATGATGCAAGCATTAGATTCGAATCTGACAATATATCCTTTATCACATAATTGACTAATGCTCAAGAGGTTATGTTTTAAACCATCAACTAACAAAACATCTTCGATAAAGAAGTTGGATTTGTTATATATGGTTCCTTTGCCAATGATTTTACCCTTGTTGTTGTCTCCGAAGGTGACATAGCCTTCGTCTATGCTAGTGAGCTTAGAGAATTGAGATGGATCTCCGGTCATATGCCTTGAGCATCCACTATCAAGGTACCATCTCTTACTCCTAGCTTGCGATGGTATAGGTTTCTACAAGAAAGGATGATTTTTAGGTACCCATTTGCTTTTGGGTGCCTCAAAAATAGATCTACATTGTTTATCATGTTGCATAGAATTTATCATGGTTCCTTTAGAAACCCAAATTAATTTGTTTGGACTAATTTTCTTGAATGGACAATAATGCGTTTTGTGTCTAAGTTTGCAACAAAAGTTGCATTTGCTTTGGTGTCGAACATGTAAGATAGGGCCTTTTATGAAGGTGGTTGGATTTTGGTGAGGACTTCTCACAAATCCAATTCCACTTCTTTTGGGAACATGACCCTTATTTGCAAGGATCATGTTCAAGGACTTGCTACCAACCTCGAATTTCTTCAAGGTGTCCTTAAGTAGCAAGTTTTCATTTTGGAGGGTTTCTAGATCATGACATTTTATGCATGAACCTAAACTATCATGATATTCAGTTTTTAACTTATCGAAATTACAAGTAAGACTATCATACTCCTTTTTTAGCAATTTGTATTTTCTACTAATAATCTTGCATTCATCAAATAAGTCATGGAAGGCATTTAATAATTCATCAAATGATAAATTTGCATCTATTAAATTCGTTACCTCCTCTCCGATGGCCATTAAGGCATAATGAGCAACTTGCTCGGTGTTGGACTCCTCTTCTTCGGACATGCTCGAGTCATCCCATGTTGCTTTGAGCGCCTTCTTCTTTGATGTTCTCTTTTTGACTTGGGGACAATCACTCTTGTAGTATCCCGGCTTCTTGCACTCATAGCAAATAACTTGATCCTTCTTGGGTTCAAGTTTATTTTTTGTGTCATTCTTAAACTTGTTTCTTTTAATGAATTTTTTAAATATTCTTGTTAGAAGTACCAAGTCATCGTCACAGTCCTCATCACTTGAGTTTTCTCTCAAGTGGTCTTCTGAAGTTCTAAGTGCCATATCCTTCCTGTTCTTTGGAAGGATGTCTTCTTGCTCTTCATGAGCTTTACAAGTCATCTCGTAGGTCATTAATGACCCGATTAGTTCTTCAAGAAGGAAGTTGTTTAGATCTTTCGCCTCTTGAATAGCAGTAACTTTAGGATCCCAACTCTTAGGAAGGGATCTTAAAATCTTATTTACGAGCTCAAAATCCGAAAAACTTTTTCCGAGTCCTTTTAGACCGTTGACGACATCCATGAAACGGGTAAACATGTCGCCAATAGTCTCACTTGGTTTCATCCGGAAAAGTTCGAAAGAATGTAACAAAAGATTGATTTTTGACTCTTTCACTCTACTTGTGCCTTCGTGAGTCACTTCGAGTGTGTGCCAAATATCAAATGCGGTTTCACAAACCGAAACACGGTTGAACTCATTTTTATCAAGCGCACAAAATAAGGCATTCATAGCCTTTGCATTAAGAGCGAAAGCCTTCTTCTCCAATTCATTCCAATCGATCATTGGAAGAGAAGACTTCGAAAATCCATTTTCGACAAGATTCCAAAGTTCAAAATCTATAGAAATAAGAAAGATCCTTATTCGGGTCTTCCAATAGGTGTAGTCCGTCCCATTGAATATGGGTGGACGTGTAATAGAATGGCCCTCTTGGTTTCCGGCGTATGCCATCTCTCTTGGGTTTTAGTCCGTTTGAGAGTTAACCCCGCTCTGATACCAATTGTTAGGATCAAGAGCACTAAGAGGGGGGGGGGGTGAATTAGTGCAACGGAAAACCTTCTACGATAAAAATCGCATTCGTTCGATAAAAGTGATTTCGGTAGGAAAGCCGATTCGTAAATCACTTGAACTTTTGATTAAGCGAGATACAACGAAGATATAAGTGCAGTTTGCAGTTATGGTTCAAATCAGATAGTAGGAGCAAACTGAAATATGATATTCGTACGAAGAAACTGATTTACGTCTAAATACTGATTCGTAAATCACTTGACTAAGCGAGATGCAGTTAAAGTAAGGATATAAAGGCAGTTTACAGTTATGATAGAAATCAAAACGTAAACGCAAATTGAAATATGATGATCGTACGATAAAACTGATTTACGTCTAAACGCCGATTCGGAAAGTGCAAAGCTTGAAACCCGATTGTATATGCGCAGAAAGCAGTAAGCTTTTGAGGAGATTTGCAGTAAGGATAAGATGCTCAAAGTAAATGCAAACTGAGATTTAGAGTGGTTCGATCAATCTTGACCTACTCCACTTTTGGCTTCCTCCACCGACGAGGTCACCGACGTCAACTAGAGGCCTTCCTTCAATAGGCGAAGGCCAACCACCCTTTTACAGTTTCACTCCTTTTGATGGGCTTAGGAGACAACCCTTATAGAATTTTCTCTCCTCTCTTTAAAGATCAGAACTTGGAAAGAAAAGAGGGAGAAGAACTTTTGGCCTTTACAATAATTTTGAGCTCTAAGAATCACAGAATAAGATCAAGATTTCGGTGTGTCTATGTTGCCTTTCAGTGCTGAATGGGTGAGGTATTTATAGGCCCCAACCCAGTTTGAAATTGGAGCTCAAAACTGTCAATTCCTGGAATTCCGAGATCTGGCGGTTGCACCTCCTGACTGGAGCGGTTGCTCCACCTGGCAGAGCTCGAAGACTGAGCCTCTGGGCGGTGCCACTTCCTGTCATGGGTGGTTGCACCTCCTGCCAGAGCTCGAAGACCGAGCTCAAGCGATGCCACCTCCTGACTGAGGCGGTTGCACCGCTCAACCAGAGCTCAGAGACCGAGCCCAGGCGGTGCCACCTCTGTCAGGGGTGGTTGCACCTCCTGCCAGAGCTCGAAGACTGAGCTCAGGCGGTGCCACCGCCTGTCTGAGGCGGTTGAACCGCTTGGCAGAAATCAGGGTCCGAATTGGTTGATCCATTCGGCCCAATTTGGGTTTTTTTAGGGGCCCAATTGCCCCAAGATTAAGTTAATGGGATCACCTCCCATTTCCAACTTAATCATTGTGCTAACTACGATTTTTCCTAAGATATTTACTACAACTTGCTCCGGTGCGTCAATCGCTTCTTCCGGCGAGCTTCCGGTGAACTTCCGTCGATCATCCGATGAACCCTCGGTGATGCTCCTACGGACTTCCGGCAAACTCCTGGACTTGCGACGATCCACTTGGCGAGTTCCGACGAGCTTCTTTGGCAAGCTCATGGACTTCTCGGATTCGTTCCCGCAAAACCTCCGATGACTGTCCGAACTTCCGTCGAACTCTCGAACTCCCAACGTGATCATTGTCTTGACTCCGGCGCAACTCCTGTTGCATATCTTATTTGCATCGTAGTTAATCCTGCACACTTATCTCAACATATAGATTAGATAACAAATGACAATTGACTTCATCATCAAAATCCGAGATTCAACACTACCGACAAGATCCTGGACTTCACAATGATCTTCTTAGCGAGTTCCGATGAGCATCTCTAGTAAGCTCTAAGATTTATTGGCTGGTTCCGCCAGAACTTCTGACGAATGTCCAGACTTTCGATGAACTCTCGAACTCCTAACGAAGTCGTGTCCTTGACTCCGGGACTTCATTTTGCTTCATGCCTTGCTATCGTAGTTAATCCTGTACATGTAAAAATATACTTTGATCTAGATAATTAATACTAAACATTAATCATGTTGTCCGGCATGTCATTGGTCCCTCGACACTTCATCCGATTCTTCGACACATTATCCTCTCATGCGGCCTATTGCCCAATCGGCCAATTAAATCCGCAACTCCAATATCCTTAGCGTAATATCCACTCTTCTTTGCTCGATGCCCGAATCCATGGCCCGAAGCCTTCTGTCGATACGTCGACCGATCTACCGGCTCGACGACCAATCTTTTGACATGTTTTCCTCTGGCACAACATGATTCTTCATACTTTAATTATCTCATCCTGATCGAAGCATCCTGCGTCATTCAAAACATAGATTAAATCATAAACAATTATCAATTGGTTTCATCATCAAAATACGAGATTCAATAATCTCCCCCTTTTTGATGATGACAACCAATTGATGACGGAGTTAATCTTAACTCCCGGAGTTTAAATAAATTCCCCCTATCAATATGCATATAACTCTTGGATTAAAAAATTCAAGCAACATCAACATGTCATGATCAAATCATGCATGACATCAACATACTTCTCCCCCTTTGTCATCAACAAAAAGTAGAAGTTCCAACTATCATGTGTTTAGACATAATGGTTTCAAATCATTGCATGAAAAACATAATATCAAGTTTTATTATGTTTAGCAAGTGTTACATCATGCAAGCTATCAAGTTTTAGATATGTTCAAGAAAGGAACACTTCTTCTTGAAATATGCAAGTTGCAAGCTAGCAATTTTTTTCTTCCTTTGCAATATTTAAGCTAGTAATTTTGCTTCCGTTGCAAAGTGCAAGTTAGCATGTTTTATCTCTTTTCATGATGTGCACGCAAGAAATTCTTTCTCCCCCTTTGTCATTGGCAAAAAGAAGGGAAGACCCTTTACATCAATTTTCAAATTATGACAAAAGTAAGGTAATAACACCGTGAATATCAAAATAATTTTTCATCATGAATATTTCATCATTGCATGCATCAAAATAATATCATGAGTGTTTCATGCATTCATATCATCACATAAAGAATATCAAAAAGAACTTGGTGATGAGATATACTTCATAAATTCAAAGAATTTTACATAATAAAATTCAAGTCATAAACCTTAAAAGATGTCATGAGAGAACACATAAACGATCTTCATTCATATATAATATCTCTCAATTTATTATAAATTATAAAAATTATAATTCCGAAAAATCATGATTCATTTGGACAAAAAGATTATCGATTCAGGCATTTGAATAAATATTTTTTAAATCATCACTTCAACTCATCATGCATAATTTCAACATGTAAAATCATTAAACATGATACAATCATTTATTTTCCAAACATTCATCATTTTTTTCAACTCATTCAATTTATCAAATTAACACAATATCATGAGTATTTCATGATTTCATACAATCACATAAAAGGATAACAAGAAGAATTGGTGATGAGATATACAAATCATGAAGACAAATTGTGAATATTAAGAGACATATTATAATTCTTTTTAGATAACTCAAATAGTGAAAAGAAAGAATCATATTAAACAATCTTGATTTATAAAAGAATACTCAAATTATAATTTCAAGAAATCAAGATAAAGCTTATTTAAATTTAAATCATCAAATCAAGATCATTTTTAAGAGATTCACAAAAGTGATACAAATAGATTCATTAATCTCCTTTTTGAAAAAATTGATAAAGTAGAGAAATGTTTCAAGGAGAAAGATTTTCTCTTTTTAGTTTGTTTCATATAAGCATTTCTTTGTCCTTTTTATGCCAAAAACTATATATATTATCAATCGTTTAGGACCAAAAAATAAATTTCGTCATAAAAACCATCAAGATCAATAAACCATAAATTACTTAAAAATCATCATACATAATTTCGAAATATAAAACCATTAAACATGATTTCAAATCAATATGCTCAAGTTTTTGTATGAAAATCATCCATCTTGTTTAAAACCAAAAAAGCAACATTTTATCATGAATAACTTCAAAGTCTTAATCATAGTATAAAATCATCAAGCATGTTTTCATTAAACATAAATCATCTTCAATCAAAATCATAAAATCATCAAAATACACATTAATGCTTCTTAAACTAATCTTATTAGGTATACAAGCATTAGATATATATCTATCATTTTATTGCATTATTACATCATTAAAATATCAAGCATGATTTCATAAGTTATTTTTAATCAAAATCATTTTATTTATCATAAATATATAATTTTCATTATTATTTTTAAAATTACTAGAATGATAAGCATGATTCCTAATTTTTATATTTTCATTATTAAACATGTAATTTTTAAGAAAATTAATTCTAAACAAAAAAATACATCATGAAAAGCATCATGTAATTTCGAAATAAACTAAGGGTATTTTGATTACCTTATCATCGCCTTTGTTGATTTTCTCCTCAACATCGGAGGAGCTCGATTCATCCCAATTTGTGTTCTTTCTTCTTGCATTCAAAGCAAGTAGTTGCGTTCTTTCTGTTCTTTAATTTTTGTTTCACTAACTTTTTAAATTTCTTAGTGAGTTCAAGTTCACCATCACTTGAGCTTATGCTCGAGTGGTCTTCAAATATTCTAAGTTCGAAATCCTTCCGGTTCTTTGGAAGGTAGTTCTCAAGTTCTTTTCATACATTGCACATGATTTCGTAGGTTATTAAAGACCTTATAAGTTCTTCGAGTGGAAAATAGTTTAAGTTCTTTGATTCTTGAATAGCCGTTATTTTCGAATCCCAATTTTTAGAAAGCGATCGTAAAATCTTGTTAACGAGTTCAAAATTCGAAAAGCATTTACCAAGAGCTTTTAAACTATTGATGACATCCGTAAAGCGGTTGTACATGTCAATAATAGTTTCGCTCGGCTTCATTTTAAACAGCTCGAAATCATGCATTAAAAGATTAATCCTCGAAACTTTTACTCTACTAGTGCCTTCGTATGTGATTTCGAGAGTGTGCCATATATCGAAAGTTGTTTCACACAAAGAAACCCGATTAAACTCGTTTTTGTCTAAGACACAAAATAGAGCGTTTATAGCTCTAGCATTTAAAGAAAACGTCTTCTTCTCCAAATCATTCCAATCTTTCATTTGAAGAGAAGACCTTTTAAAACCGGATTTGACTATATGTCATAAATCAAGATTCAATGAAAGCAAGAAAACTCTCATTCGAGTTTTCCAATAAGTGTAGTCCGTCCCATTGAACAAGCGAGGACAAATGAGAGAGTAACCCTCTTGAAAGCCGAAAAGTGTCATTTCTCATTGGGTGTTAAACCAATTAAGAAATCACGAGGCTCTGATACCAATTGTTAGGATCAAGAGGTCAGCACTAAGAGGGGGAGTGAATTAGTGCAGTAAATAAAAACATCGATTTCGGAAAAACTTTCATACGATAAAAGCCAAACTCAGAAATGCTTAACTTGAAACACGTGTTCGTAAATGTATTGAAGGCAGTAAGCTATTAAAGAGGTTTGCAGTAAAGATAAATGACAGGAAGTAAATGCAAACCAGAGAACACGCCAATTTTATAGTGGTTCGGTCGTCGTGACTTACATCTACTTCGCCGATTCCTCTTCTATCGAGGCCACCGGCATCCACTATTGATCTTCCTTTATAGGCAAAGATTAACCTCCTTCTTACACCCCTCTTCTCCTTTTCACAGGTTTAGGAGATAACCCTTACAAGCACTCACTCCTCTCAAACTATTCTATCACTTAGACTCAAAGAGGAGTATTCTCACAAGAGATTACAACAGCATTTTTCCCTCTTTAAATTTTGGTGCTTCTATCTTTTAACCAAGGATGAAAGAGGTATTTATAGGCTTCAAGTTGATTCAAACTTGGAGCCTAAAAACATCTCATCCCGGGTTCCCCGGGCACGGGCGGTACCACCGCTTGCGCTGGGCGGTACCATTGCCCAATGTCAGTCTGACACTGCCCTGGGCGGTACCACCGCCTAGTCTGGCGGTACCAATGCTTGGGGGTGGTGCTAGGCAGTACCACCACCCAGATTGGTGGTACCACTGCCTAGCACCCTGCCAGGGGTGGTACAACTGCCCAGACTAGCGGTACCACCGCTTGACACAATCTCGAAGATTGTGCCATGATGGTGAGACTTCTTGGGGCACTGTTTGGGCCTCTCATTGGGCCCAACACAGTCCTTATATGGGCCTAGCTGGCCCCTAATTGGGTTAACCCAAATCTAAACCCAATTACGTACTAACTATGATTCCTAAGACATTTGCCAAGCGAAACAAGTCCATATGTCTTGGTTTTTTCCGGCGATCTTCCGACGAACTTCCAACGAACTCTTGGCAATATTCCGACGGACTCCCGGTAGGCTCCTAGACTTCATGACAATCTTCTTAGCGAGTTCCGATGAGCTTCTCTGGCAAGCTTTGAGACTTCTCGGCTGGTTCTACCAAAACTTCTGACAAATGTCCAGACTTTTGACGAACGTCCGGACTTCCGACGAATTCTCGAACTCCTAACGAAGTCGCGTCCTTGACTCCGAGACTTCATTTTGCTTCATGCCTTACTATCGTAGTTAATCCTGCACATGTAAAAATATATTTTGATCTAGACAATTAATACTAAGCATTAATCATGTTGTCCGGCATGTCACTGGTCCTTCGATGCTTCGTCCGATTTTTCGGCGCATCGTCCTCTCTTATGGCATGTTGTCTAATCGGCCAGTTGACTTCGCAACTCTGATATCCTTAGCGCAATATCCGCTCTTCTTGGCTTGATGCCCGAATCCATGGCCAGAAGCCTTCTATCGATACGTCGACCGATCCACCGGCTCGACGTCTAATCTTCTGACATGTTTTTCTCCAGCACAATATGATTCTTCTTGCTTTAATTATCTCATCCTGATCGAAGCATCCTACGTCACTCAAAATGTAGATTAAATCATAAACAATTATCAATTGGTTTCATCATCAAAACACGAGATTCAATAGTATGCCCAAATGTTCTTTTTTTATTTTTTCAAATATGAATAGATCAATTTAATTCAGTTACAAATATACTAAATTTTTGTTGAATCTCGTATTTTGATGATGAAATCACTTGATATATGTTTGTGATTTAATCTGCATTTTGAGTGACGCAGGATGCTTCGATCAGGATGAGACAATTAAAGTAGGAAAAATCATGTTGTGCCGGAGGAACATGTCAGAAGATTGGACGTCGAGCCGATAGATCGGTCGACGTATCGATAGAAGGCTTCGGGTCGTGGAATCGGGCATCGAGCCAAGAAGAGCAGGTATTGCACCAAGGATATCGGAGTTGCGGAGTCAACTGGCCGATTGGGCAATAGGCCGCGGGAGAGGACGATGCACCGAAGAATCGGACGAAGCGTCGAGGGACCAATGACATGCTAGACAACTTGGTTAATTGCATAGAATTAATTGTCTCGATCGAAGTTTTATTTTACATATGCAGGATTAACTACGATGGAAGTAAAACATGCAGCAGGAGTTACGTCGGAGTCAAGACTATGATCACGTTGGGAGTTCGAGAGTTCGACGGAGGTTCTGCGCAGACAAATCCGAGAAGTCTAGGAGCTTACCAAAGAAGCTCGTCGGAACTCTCCAAGTGGATCGTCGCAAGTCCAGGAGTTTGCCGGAAGTCCGCAGGAGCATCACCGAGGGTTCATCGGATGATCGACGGAAGTTCGCCGGAAGCTCGCCGGAAGAAGCGATTGACACATCGGAGCAAGTTGCAGTAAATGTCTTAAGAAATTCGTAGTTAGCACAATGATTAAGTTAGAAATGGGAGGTGATCCCATTAACTTAATCTTGGGGCAATTGGGCCCTTGACAGACCCAAATTGGGCCGAATGGATCAACCCATTCGGACCCAGATTTCTTGGCCAGAGGTGGCACCGCTTGGGTCGGCGGTGGCACCGCCCAGGGCTTAGTCTCCGAGCTCTGGCTGGGCGGTGCAACCGCCTCTAACAGAGGTGCAACCGCCCCTGACAGGAGGTGGCACCGCCCAAAGGCTCAATCTTCGAGCTCTGCCAGGCGGTGCAACCGCTAGACCCCGGAATTTCGGGAGATGACAATTTTGAGCTCGAAATTCAAATTGGGTTGGGGCCTATAAATACCCCACCCTTTTAGCAATGAAAGGGCAACCTAAAGGCACCGAAAGTTTGATCTTACTCTGTGATTTTAGAGCTCAAAAGTGTTGTAAAGTCTAGAAGTTCTCCTCCCTCTTTTCTTCCAAGTTTTGATCTGTCAAGATAAGAGAGAAAATTCTATAAGGGTTGTCTCCTAAGCCCGTTAAAAGGAGTGAAACTGTAAAAGGGTGGTTGGCCTTCGCCTATTGAAGAAAGGCCTCTAGTGGACGTCGGTGACCTCGTTGATGGAGGAAGCCCGAAGTGGATGTAGGTCAAGATTGACCGAACCACTCTAAAATCGCGGTGCTCTCTGGTTTGCATTTACTTTAAGCATATTATCTTTACAGCAAACCCCCTCAATAGCTTACTGCCTTCTACGCTTTTATGATCATGTTTCAAAGTTTAGTATTTTTTGAATCGGTGTTTAGACGTAAATCAGTTTTATCATACGAACATCATATTTCAGTTTGCGCTTACATTCTGATTTTCATCATAACTGCAAACTGCCTTTATAGATTCACTTTAACTGCATCTTGCTTGATCACGAGTTAAAGTGATTTACGAATCGACTTTTCTACCGAAATCGCTCTTATCGAACGAACGCAGTTTTATTCGTTGAAAGTTTTCTGCTGTACTAATTCACCCCCCCCCCTTAGTGCTCTTGATCCTAACAATTGGTATCAGAGCTCGGTATTTCTCATTTCGGATTTACACCCGAGAGAAATGGCTCTTCATGGCTTTAAAGAAGGTTTTTCGGTTGTTCGTCCACCGTTGTTTAACGGATTGGACTACACTTATTGGAAAACTCGAATGAGAGTTTTCTTGATTTCTATGAATTTGGATTTATGGAATATTATTGAAAACGGTTTTCAACTTCCCTAGCCGATGAACGAATGGTCGGATTTGGAGAAGAAGTATTTTTCTTTAAACGCAAAGGCTATGAATGCCTTATTTTGCGCTTTGGACAAAAATGAGTTCAATCGTATTTCTATGTGTGAAACGGCTTTTGATATTTGGCGAACACTTGAAATCACGCATGAGGGAACTAGTAGAGTCAAAGACTTGAAAGTTAACATTTTATTGCATGATTTTGAGCTTTTTCAAATGCAACCAAGCGAGACTATAGGCGACATGTACACCCGTTTCACGGATGTCGTCAATAATTTAAGAGCTCTTGGAAAATGTTTTTCGGATTTTGAGCTCGTAAACAAGATTTTGCGTTCTCTTTCTAAGAAGTGGGATTCAAAAGTAACTGCAATACAAGAAGCTAAAAACCTAAACAACTTACCACTTGAAGAACTTATCGATTCATTAATGACATATGAGATGGTTCATAATGCACATGATGAATATGATGAACAAAATCACCTTCCAAAGAACAGGAAGGATTTGGAACTCCGGACAAATGAATACCACTTGAGCGATGACTCAAGTGATGAGGACAATGATGAACTTGAACTTCGAACACTAAATCTTAGTAAGTTTATCAAACAAAAATCTAAAATAAATAATAAACTTGAATGATGGAAGAGGCCAAAGAAGAAGAACACAAAGTGGGATGAATCGAGCTCCTCCGAAGACGAGGAGAAAATCAAGAAAGGCGAGGTGGCAAACTACGCCTTAACCGCCTTCAATGATGAGGTAATCGAAATCCCCCTAATTTATTTTGAAATTACTTTGCTTTCATGATGTATTTTATTTTTTAGTTTATAATTAATTTTCTTGAAAATTATATGTTTAAAAATAAAAATACAAAAATTATGATCATGCTAGTAATTTTGAAAATAATAATATTACATATTTTATGATAAACAAACAAAATAATTTTGATTGAAAATATGAAATCATACTATATGTGGTTAAGAAGTAATAATGTGTATCATGTTGATTTTCTTTGTTATTTCTCGATTTTGATTAAATAAAATCATGCTTGAAGAAATGCATAATGATGTAATATTAAATATTTTGATATCATGATTGACAATTTTATGCATAAGATTTTAAGTTATACATGATGATAAGCATGTGTTATTTTGATGAGTGTATTTGAAAAACATATGGCAAAACCATGTCCGAATCATGAAAGTGTTAAATTTCATTTTCGGATTTTCTTGATCCTAACAATTCATTTTTGAGAATCTATTGATCTTGATGGTTTTATCACGAAATTTATTTTTCGATCCTAAACGTTGATGCATGTTTTTATTTGGCATAAAAGAAAAGAACATGCATGTATGAAATAAATTACTTGAATTAAAACAACAAAAAGGTGGAAAGGTTTCTTCTTGAAAAATTTATTCTTTTCGACTTTATTGATTTTTCAAAAAGGGAAGTTAATGAATCTATTTGTATTACTTTTGTGAGTCTCTTGAAAATGATCTTGATTTGATGATTTAAATGAGCTTTATCTTGATTTTTTGAAATTTGTAAATTGAGATTTCTTATGCTTAAATCAAGATTTTATATGCATGAATTAATATCTTGTTCTCTTACAAGATTGAATGGATTCTATCTTTTTCATGATCTCCAAAGAATTCTTTATGTTATTTATTTAAGAGGAGATTTGTTAAAATGAATCACCGTTTCTCTTGATTTTTTGAAATTATAACTTGAGTATTCATTTTATAAATCAAGATTGTTTATATGTTCTTTCATGACATCTTTTAAGGCTTATGACTTGAATTTTGTTATGTGAAATTCTTTGAATATATGAAATACATCTCATCACCTAATAATTCTTCTTGATATTCCTTATGTGATGATATGAATACATGAAATATTCATTAATTTATTTTGATGTATACAAATAAGAAGTTATGATCATGCATGGTAGGATGTAATTTGACAAATTGGTGCCATCATGATGTAAAATAAATGATGATTAGGAAACATGCATTAATGATGATTGTATATTTTATGATTTGGTATGATGCATGCAATGATGAAATACTCATGAATTTGAAATGATGCATGCAATACTTATGACAATGATGTACATGATATATTGCATATGATATGTATCATGAATGCTTTAAATGATGAATGTTTGGTATCATGATCAACATGTTGATAAATGCTTAAAAATTTTAATGTTTGAGTATCATGTATGATATGCTCATTAATGATGATTGATTTATTTTTCGGTATCGTGCATGAAAAATAAGATTTCTGAAATTGTGTATGTTTTAATTTGAATATATAATGATGCACAAATAAGATTGATATTTACCTTTGTCATAATCTGAAAATTGATAAAAGGGTCTTCCCTTCTTTTTGACAATGACAAAGGGGGAGCAAGAATTTCTAGCGTTGACATCATGAAAAGAATCAAACTAGCTAGCTTACACAATTCAAGATGAAAGCAAAAAAATTACACTTCTCAAAAGAGAAGATGCAAATGTAACACTTGCCAAATTGTTTGCTTGCCTCATGTAAAACATTATCTCTTGCTAGTTTGGCATTTTGCTAGCTTGCACTTTGCAAAAAAAGCAAAAATGACACTTCTCAAAAGAGAAGAAAGAGCTTGTTATCTTGAACATCACAAGTTTGCCAAACAAAAATTGCAAAAGTGCTATCTTGCCTATCTCAAGAAGCAAAACTTGCAACTTGCACATTGCAATAGGAAGCAAAAATCATAAACTTACACAAGAAAGCTATCTTGCATTTGCTTTCGAAATTTTTGCTAGCTTGTATGTAGTAAAACTTGCATATCGTAAAAATTACTAGCTTATAGTCTAAAGAGAAGCAAATAGTTGCTATCTTAAGAAAAGTAAACATGCTAAACTTACACTTTGCAATGGAAGCAAAATTGCGAGCTCAAACATTGCAAAGGAAGCAAAAATTTGCTAGCTTGAAACTTGCATATTTCAAGAAGCAAGAGTTGCCTTCTTGAACATCTCTAAATTGCTAGTTTGCAAGTTCTAAAATTTTGTAACATTGCTAGCTTGCATGATGTAGAACTTACTATCTTGAACATTACCAAAAGTGCTATCTTGTATGCTGTAAAACTTGCATATCTAAAACTTGATAGCTTGAATGTTCTAAGCATGATGTAACTCTTGCTAAATTTTCTAGCTTCAAAACTGCATGATGATAAAACTTGATATTATGTTTTTCATGCAATGAGTTAAACTTATATTCGAAACACAAGAATAGTTGGACTTCTCCTTTTTGTTGATGACAAAGGGGGAGAAGTATGATGTTATGCATAAGTTTATGCATAAGTTCATGATGACGTGTTGCAAGTATTCATGATGAATATTGCAATGACTTGAATTCAGTTTGAATTCAAAGTTTCTATCAATATGACATATTGATAGGGGAAGTTTGTTTAAACTCTGGGAGTTAAGTTTAACTCCGTCATCAAGTGGTTGTCATCATCAAAAATAGGGAGATTGTTGAATCTCGTATTTTGATGATGAAATCACTTGATATATGTTTATGATTTAATCTGCGTTTTGAGTGACGCAGGATGCTTCGATCAGGATGAGACAATTAAAGCAGGAAAAATCATGTTGTGCCGGAGGAACATGTCAGAAGATTGGACGTCGGGCCGATGGATCGGTCGACGTATTGACAGACGGCTTCGGGTAGTGGACTCGGGCATCAGGCCAAGAAGAGCGAGTATTGCACCAAAGATATCGGAGTTGCGGAGTCAACTGACCGATTGGGCAATAGGCCATAGAAGAGGACGATGCGCCGAAGAATCGAACGAAGCGTCGAGGGACCAATAACATGCCGGACAACTTAGTTAATTGCTTAGGATTAATTATCTCGATCGAAGTTTTGTTTTACATGTGCAGGATTAACTACGATGGAAGTAAGACATGCAGCAGGAGTTGCGCTGGAGTCAAGACTATGATCATGTTGGGAGTTCGAGAGTTCGATGGAAGTCCGGACGGTCATTGGAGGTTCTACGGGGATAAATCCGAGAAGTCCAGAAGCTTGCCAAAGAAGCTCGTCGGAACTCGCCAAGTGGATCGTCGTAAGTCCAGGAGTTTGCCAGAAGTTCGTAGGAGCATCACCGAGGGTTCATCGGATGATCGACGGAAGTTCGCCGGAAGAAGCGATTGACGCATCAGAGCAAGTTGCAGTAAATGTCTTAAGAAATTCGTAGTTAGCATGATGATTAAGTTACAAATGGGAGATGATCCCATTAACTTAATCTTGGGGCAATTGGGCCCTTGATAGACCCAAATTGGGCTGAATGGATCAACCCATTCGGACCCAGATTTCTTGGCCAGAGGTGGCACCGCCTGGGTCGGCAGGAGGTGCAACCACCTGAGCTTGGTCTCCGAGCTCTGGCAGGAGGTGCAACCGCCCCTAATAGGAGGTGGCACCGCCTAGAGGCTCAGTCTTCGAGCTCTGCCAGGCGGTGCAACCGCCCCAATCAGGCGGTGCAACCACCAAACCCCGAAATTCCGGGAGATGACAGTTTTGAGCTCGAAATTCAAATTGGGTTGGGGCCTATAAATACCCCACCCTTTCAGCAATGAAAGGGCAACCCAAAGGCACCGAAAGCTTGATCTTACTCTGTGATTTTAGAGCTCAAAAGTGTTGTAAAGTCTAGAAGTTCTCCTCCCTCTTTTCTTCCAAGTTTTGATCTGTCAAGAGAGGAGAGAAAATTCTGTAAGGGTTGTCTCCTAAGCCCGTCAAAAGGAGTGAAATTGTAAAAGGGTGGTTGGCTTTCGCTTATTGAAGGAAGGCCTCTAGTGGACGTCGGTGACCTCGTCGGTGGAGAAAGCTAGAAGTGGATGTAGGTCAAGATTGACCGAACCACTCTAAAATCATGGTGCTCTCTGGTTTGTATTTACTTTAAGCATATTATCTTTACTGCAAACCTTCTTAATAGCTTACTGCCTTCTGCGCTTTTACGATCGTGTTTCAAAGTTCAGTATTTTCCGAATCAGTGTTTCGACGTAAATCAGTTTTATCATACGAACATCATATTTCAGTTTGCGCTTACATTCTGATTTCCATCATAACTGCAAACTACCTTTATAGATTCGCTTTAACTGCATCTTGCTTGATTACAAGTTAAAGTGATTTACGAATCGGCTTTTCTACCGAAATCGCTCTTATCGAACGAACGCAGTTTTAATCGTTGAACGTTTTCCGCTATACTAATTCACCTCCCCCCCTCTCTTAGTGCTCTTGATCCTAACAATTTTTTCATAAAATTTTATTTATATAATATTTTGAGAGTTCAAGTTAATTTTTTTTATCATGGAACCTCTTCAATTGGATCAAAGGTTCATTCGACAAGTTTTGATATGAAACAAAATTTTTTGGCCCAAATTAATTTTGAATGTAGTTATATTATTTTTTAAATGGGACCTAAAAAACAATGTAATCCTATTCAAAATAATTGTAACTATGGTCAACTTTAATGTTTTGAACTAAACTTTCATAATACCTTGAAAATAACTTTTAGAAACATTAATAGATCAATATAGGTAAATTCAACCATAAATAGGTTGAAATTTTTCAAAAATTTTTATTTATGTATTTTTTGAGGGTTCAAGGGGATTTTTTGTCATATATCATTTTAAATATGATCAAAGATTCATGTGGTAAGTTTTGACATCAAACAAATTTTTTTGGCTCTAGTTACATTGTTTCTGAATAGGATATAAGAAAACATTATGATCTTTTTAAAAATTAGTGTAAGTAGGATCATCTTTCACGGGCTCAAATATTCATGATATCTTGAAAATGAGTTATGTAAAGCTTCAATGATCCTTTTTTTATTTTCAAAAATATTAATAGATCAATTGGGTAAATTCAACTATAAATAGATTAAAATATTTGAAAAAGAACTATTTATGCAATTTTTTTAGGACTCGAGGTTTTCTTTTTATCATAAAACCCCTTAAATATGATTAGAGATTCAAGTGACAAGTTTTGATATAAAACAAATTTTTTTTGCCCCGATAATACTGATTTTCAATGGAGTTACATTATTTATGAATAGGACAAAAAAAACTATGTAACTAATGTCACCTTTCATATTTTAGGCCCAAGCTTTCAAAACATCTTGAAAATAAGTAGTGTGTGCATAAATGACCCTTTTTTATTTTTAGAGACATTAAGAGATCAATTTGAGTAAATTCAGCCACAAATAATCTGAAATTATTCATAAAATATTATTTATCCAATATTTTGATGTTTTCAAGTTGATATATTTTTTTATCACAGAGCATGTTAAATATGATCATATATTAATATGGCAAGTTTTAATATAAAATTTTTTGGCTCAAGTTATATTGATTTTGAATGAAGTTACATTATTTTTAAATATGATCCAAAAAACCAATGTAGCCCATTTAAAATCAGTTTAATTGAGGTCATATTTTTAGTTTAGGCCTAAACTTTCAGGACACTTTGAAAATGAGTTGTGTAAGCCTAACTGACCTTTTTTTTTAATTTTTAAAAATATTAATGGATCAATTTTGATAAATTCATTCATAAAAAAGATTTTTAATTATTCAATTAATTGAAAACTGGTCTATTGATGATCTAAAAGTACAAAAAAGAGTCATTTAGGAATTCAATAGATATTTTCCCTTGCAAATATCAACTTAAATTAAGTTATAATATCAACTTAAATTGAGTAAAAATATAAAAATCAGAAACATTCGGCTTTTAAAGTTCAATATACTAAGAATAGGTCTTCTTCTACTCTAAAAATGAAAAACAAAGATCATTTAGTGCTTAAACAAATATCTTTAAGGTTTCATGAAATTATTGGGCAAAAAAGGTTATAATGCCAGCTTAAATTGACTAAAAATTAACAAAGAAAATTTTAACTTTTTAAGTTCTCAATTAAGTGAAAATAGGTCATTTAATGGTCCAAAATAGAAATAGTGGTTATTTAGGGCATCAATAGATATTTTCAAGGTTTGATGAAAATTTTGGACAAAAGAGTTATAATTTTAGTTTAAATTAGTCAAAAAATAAAATCAGTTTGTATGGTTCAATATACTGAAAGTAGGTCTTCTAATAGTCCAAAAATAGAAACAAAAAGATCATTTAGGCTTAGATAGATTTTTTTAAGGTTTCATGAAAATTTTGGGCAAAAAGTTATAATTTAAGATTAAAGTAGCTAAAAATAATAAAATATTTTTAATTCTCAATTAATTAAAAATAAGTATATTTATAGTAAAAAAATAAAGAAGTGGTCATTTAATGATTAAATAGATATTTTCAAGATTTCACGAGAATTTTGGGAAAAAAATTTAATTTCAGCTTAAATTAGCCAAAAATAATTCAAAAATAGAAAAATAGTCATTTTGTCCTTCTGTAATCAATTAAAGGTTTCATAAAAATCTTAAAATTTTCAAAAATAAAATAAAATAATATTAATTTTGAATAGGGTTACACTATTTTGAATAGGACCAAAAAACAGTGTAACCTATTTCAAAAATAGTGTAATTAAAATTTTAAATGAATAATTTTTTTAAAACTTTACAAAAACATCTCTGATAATATTCAAGTGATTTTTTTTGTTTAAAAAAGTTTAGAATCAATTTTAAATTGACCAAAAATAAAAAAAGGGATAAATTTTGGTTCTTTTTAAGTGCTTAATTAACCGAAATAGTTCCTTTAAAAGTCCAGAATTATAAAAGTGGTCATTTATGGATTCAATAAATATTTTCAAGGTTTCATGAAAATTTTAACAAAAAAATATAATTTCGACTTAAATTAGTCAAGAATAAAATAGGAAATTTTAGCTTTTAAGGTTCGAAAAATTGAAAAGAGGTCCTATAATGATTCAAAAATAAAAAAGTAGTCATTTTGGCTTCTTTACTCAATTGTAAGGTTTCATGAAAATTTTTAAATTTTTGAAAAAAAATTTAGTAACACTGATTTTGAATATGGTTATGCTATTTTTAAATATGATCTTAAAAACAATATAATCTTATTCAAAAACAGTATAACTGAATTTAAAAAAATATCAAAATTTCATAAAATTATCTCTGATACCTTATAAATTTTTTTTAATCAAATAAGTCCTTCTAGAATCACTATAAATTGAATAAAAATAAAAAATAGTCTAAATTCAACTTTTTAAAGACTAAAGTTAGTAAAATATATATTTTGGTGATTACAAATATATAAAAATAATCATTTTGGTTTTCTAAAGTTATTTTCAAAGTTTTCTTAAAATTTTAGAATATTTAGATTTTATTGTTTATTTAAAATTATTTATTATTAATTTTATAATTGTTTTTTAATATTATTATATATTAATTTTTATTTTGAATCGGTTGAGAACGATTAATTGAATGAATTTAGAGAGAAAAATAAGGAATGATTTTCTTAGAAAAAATCCATATTTTAGATATTTCTCAAACAGTATCACGTCTTTTAGTTTTTTTTCTAAAAGTGTACCTCTAATTCAAAAAAAATACTCCAACCATCCAGCTAAATTTTTTTTGCTTCTGATGGTGTTTTTGGCTTATTATAGTATTTTGACCACCACAATAAAAATAACGTAAAAAATTATTTAAAATATTATAAATGAGTTAAATAAAACCAAAACATACTAGAAATCGTTTGATATATTATGATTTAAATAGATACTTACAATAGCTTAAGAATAACATCACTCATATATAAATAAAAAATTAACTTGTTAAAGTATTTTGATCACCATAATAAAAATATTATAAATAATCAAAATAAACTCCTAATCTTAATCAAACAAACTATAATCCTAAAAATATGGTGTCGTGATAGTGTATAAGTAATAACAATCAAAGAGATATGGTGTTTTTCAATAACGTTTATAATGTTTGCAATACCTTAATAAAGATATTGTAAACACTATTAAAAAATTTCATAAATCAGCTAAATAAAAATATTATAATAGTATAAAACTATTAAAAAATAATTAAAAAAATTTTGATGAAATTTTTTTGAAAGGTATTTTGTGTACGTTTAAAATAAAAGATACTATTTGAAAAAAAAGAGGGGTATCGATTAGAAAATACCGAAAATATAAGTTTTTTTGTTGTGAAATATCCAACAAAAAGAAATTTTTTTGAAAGGTATTTTGTGTACGTTTAAAATAAAAGATACTATTTGAAAAAAAAGAGGGGTGTATCGATTAGAAAATACCGAAAATATAAGTTTTTTTGTTGTGAAATATCCAACAAAAAAAAAAGAAGCGACGGTTTGAAAGGAAAATAAAAAAAGTAACATTAGGAATTTTCTTTTAAGAAAATCACTCTATAGATATATACATCAGACTATATATCCATTCCGAAAAATTTTCAATGGCTATGTGGTCTCCGTTTAGCAATCACCAAATATATACACCCATCACACAATGGCAATCCTCGTTCGCAGACACAGTATCGACTTCGAGATATTTCTGCCCGGTAGCTTTCCCCACCTTTATGCGTCTCGCATGCGTCTTCTCCAGTGCTGCTAAATCCCAAAACCCAATCAAAACCCTTTTCCGCCGTCACCGCTCCCTCGCGGTCTCCGCCTTGCCCATCATGGCTGACTCCGAGGAGTCGCTCCGCCGAGCTCTTTCCGAGAAACAGGCCGCCGTCGACGCCCAGGCCGAGGCCGTACGGGCACTCAAGGCACGGCCCGCATCCGCCCCGTCCGAGATCGACGCCGCCGTTGAGGCCCTCAAGGCCCTCAAAGTGGAGGCCGCCGCCGCCGCCAGGCGCCTCCAGGCCGCTGTCAGCAGAAATGGCGACGGATCCACTGCCGGCAGTAGGGAGGCCTTCCGCCAGGCCGTCGTCAACACGCTCGAGAGGCGGCTCTTTTACATCCCATCCTTCAAGATCTACCGCGGGGTCGCTGGGCTCTATGACTACGGCCCTCCTGGCTGTGCAGTCAAGTCTAACGTCCTCGCCTTCTGGCGTCAGGTAAACGCTTGATCGTTTCTTCAATTGCCTAGGATTCTTTTTTCGATATCTGTGAATTGAGCATTTTAAGGCCGTGTTTTAGCATTCTAACCAAAATGCTAGAAGAAAAGTAACAATATAGATTAGTTCGTCTTTTGTTCTTGTGACACTTGATGCATTCACTGAACCCCCTTCTTGAAGTTAATATATTTTGTATTACGCTCTCGATTGCGTAACTTTTATATTGACTCATTAATTTAAAATTATTTGTTTCTTGTTTCTCTTTTTCCCCCCCTTTTTATTCACTCAAGGCACATGGTGTGCTGAATTTTCTTTTGCTTCTTTTGTTACAGCATTTTGTCCTAGAGGAGAACATGCTGGAGGTTGATTGTCCCTGTGTCACTCCTGAAATTGTTCTCAAGGCATCTGGTCATGTTGATAAGTTCACTGATCTAATGGTGAAGGATGAGAAGACAGGTACTTGCTATCGAGCTGACCACCTACTTAAAGACTATTGCAAAGAGAAGCTCGAGAAGGATCTTACATTGTCAGCTGAGAAGGCTGCGGAGCTTAAGCATATACTAGCTGTGTTGGACGACCTTTCTGCTGATGAAGTGGGTGCCAAGATTAAGGAATATGGTATAGCAGCTCCGGACACCAAGAACCCACTGTCTGATCCTTACCCCTTTAATCTCATGTTTCAGACTTCCATCGGCCCATCTGGCTTGAGCCCTGGGTGGGATATTTCGCACAGCCCTACCAGATATGTGACTAGTTTTAGTTATCAGCAACTGGTGTTTCAGATGTTGTAAATTTCTTATTGTGTGGTTATAGGTATATGAGGCCAGAGACGGCACAAGGTATCTTCGTGAATTTTAAAGACTTGTATTATTACAATGGCAACAAGCTTCCATTTGCAGCAGCTCAAATAGGCCAAGCCTTTAGAAATGAGGTACGGTTCCATTGATCAGTATCTGATATATTATTTTGATGCTATGCACAGTCTTAGCTGCATTCAATTTTTTATGATATATACTGATAGTGTTAATTTGTGATATTACCATGACTCCAAAATTGAACCTAATTCAGTCAGATTTAGTTGAGGGGTCAAGTTTGTTTCTAGTTGTGTTTATGTTCTCTAGTCAAAGTTAAGAACTAAGAGTCCAAGAGTATAATTTTTATTTTGAATATTTCCATTTATATTTTTGAGCATTTAGGAAGAATTTTTTGATGAGATTTGAGTCTGCTTATGATAGTTTAGATCGACAAGATTACATATTTCTAAACGGATATTTTTAAGATGTATTTGCAATGTGATTATTTTTGTTAGAATTTTATTAGATAAAGATTTCTTATCATTTTAGTTAGCATAGGGCTTATGTTGACTAAAAGTTCAATCATGAGTCTTGTGACCTTAAATGTTAATTTCTGGATTAATGAAAATAATGAGTTTTCATTCTTGGTTGTCACTCTTCGTCTTGATTATTTCAGCCTTCATATGTGTCTTTTCTTAAATTCTCCTACCTCCCTCTCTCTTCACTTTCATCCTTCTACCATTGTCTTCTACCTCCTTTTCGTTTTTCCACTCTTTCTATCTATATTTGTGCTAACACCAAAATGATAGTGGAGCAGGTTTCCATAATGTATATGACATGTCATGATGATGCATAGTGGGAGTGATTAATGCAACTGATGGAAATAATCAACCTAGCAACCATACACCCCGATAGCTAAAGAGCTATGATACATATGGAATGCAAATTGACACCCTTCAACAAAATAAAACAAGACGAATCGTTCAAGATTGAAGGAAAAATATTCTAATCATTTTATCAATGAAAAATTGATGAAATAATTAGAACAACACTTTGATTTCCTTAAAACGTCACAAACTATGAAGTTTGATAAGTTGAAAGGAAAAACAAAGATTTTTGGGTTTTGAATGCCACAAGCAGAAAAACTTGATAAGTTCCAAAAGTTCATGCAAGAACTTAAAAACAAAACACTCAACAGTGTTGAAAGATGATTATATTTCTCAATTGCTTCCTTACAAAAGGAGTCAGCCTTGTTTATATAGTACAAGATCAAGTACAAAGGGAATGAATCTATTAAATACATTAAATGACATTTATATTCCTAATTCATGAATGTAGATCACTCATGAATCTGCCGTGAATTGATTTGAATGATTATTTATGAATGAGCCTAAAATTCCTAATATAGTCCAATATATGACCTTTATTCTTCAAAATGGGCAAAAATTTCATCCTTTTCACAAAGTTGGACTTTCTCTTCATGATTTGGACTTATTTGTATCATGTTGATCATTTTAAGTTGGACTTTCCTTGTTTTCTCTCCCCTTGTGTTTCCCAATACTCTCATTTTTACTACTCACTCACTTGCTCCCTCCGCAAAGTTTTGGTTAATGAAGACTCAAGCTCCTCATATTGTTGTTTTATGCGCATTTGATTTAAAAAAATTATCTTTGGAGGCAAAGGTCCAAGTTGATATTTCTGTCCATCCATGATCAAAGAATAACGGTTCTTGAACCCATCATGTATTATCCTTCGATCACATTATCAAGGTCTCCCCAACAACATATGACCAGCATACTTAGGTATCACATCACACTAAACTTCATCCTTATATCTACCAATTGAAAAAGAAACTAAAACTTGTCGATACCTTTACCATACCACTATCATTCAACCATTGTAACTTGTAAGGTTTTGGATGTATGGTAGTAGGTAATTTTACTTTCCGAAGAGCCAGGTGCTTGCCACATTTGTACAACTTCCACTATCAACAATCACATTACACAACTTGTTAGCAATCAAACAATGAGTATGAAACAGATTTTAACGTTGTTCATCATGTTCATCATTTTTATTTTGCAAACTAAGTGTGCTTTGAACAACTATATTTTCACTTTTAGCATACTCTACATCACTAGCATCCTCTGGAATGTCATCATCATCCTCTCTCTTACTTTCAGATTACACAATTCCATCCCTCATGATCATAACTATCTTATTAGGATATTCACGTGTCACATGTCTATACCCAAGGCACTTAAAACACTTGATGCCTCTAGTTTGATTAGGTTGATTCTCACCTTAACCCTTGCTGCCTGATTTATTTCTGCCTTTAGTTTCGTCAATTTTAGGCTTAACAATGTGTTTATCATCCCTTTTACTCAAATTCGGTTTCCAAGAAGAAGAAGAACCCGAATAAGGTTTCGAATCATACCTTGTGCCTTTTCTTTTGAGTTATCTCTCAATCTTCATGGCCACATTCACCATGTCCTCAATCTCCACAGAATGTTGCAACTTTGCAAGATTAACAATGTTCTTGTTTAATCCACTCAGGAATCGGGCCATGGTGGCCTCACGGTCTTCCTCCACATTAGCCCTTATCATGACTATCTCATCTCTTTATGATATTCATCAACACTCATCGAACCTAGTGTCAAAGTTTGCAGCTGTTGATGCAAATCCCTATAGTAATGGCTAGGGACAAATCTCCTCATAATTTGTTTCATCTCCAACCAAGTCTCCATGGGCCTTTCACCATTTCTACGCCCGTCTTTACATAATTGATCCCACCAAATAATAGCATAATAATAAAATTCAACAGTGGCTAATTTTACCTTTTTCTCTTCGGAGTAGTTGTGACATTCAAATATCAGCTCCACTTTTCGTTCTCACTCCAAATAGGCATCTGGATTATTCTTCCCTTGAAAAGGAGGAATTTTTATTTTGATGCTGCCTATGTTTC
Organism: Musa acuminata AAA Group; assembly: GCF_036884655.1. Lineage (NCBI taxonomy): Eukaryota > Viridiplantae > Streptophyta > Magnoliopsida > Zingiberales > Musaceae > Musa > Musa acuminata. The sequence continues at coordinate 21,672,011 of NC_088327.1, read as the reverse complement.
TATCCACACCATCAAAACGTCTTCTTCTAGTTTGTCTCCTAGGATTAACATCTTGACCAATTAGAGTAACTTGGTCATCATCTATGTCATCACCACCATCATATTCATCATTGACAAAGGTTGGTTGTCTCTCACGCTGTGATTCACCTTACAATCTATTAATTGCATCATCATGCCTTTCTAGATGATCTCTTACATCTCCTATCACTTTGAACATACGTTCAAATTGCTGCTGCATTGCTTGAACCAAAAGATCATTTGATGAAGAGCTCGTTTTTTTTATCTTTAGACATGTTTACAACTTGAAAATCAAAGTTAGAATAGCCTCACCAACACTCCCTCATGTGTTTCACTCTAGATTTGATTCACTCCACTCGTGTTTTACATAATTTTTGGCTTTTCTCGATACTAATCTCACGACTCTTGCCTTTTACCTCTTGTTTTATTCTTTGAGTTCTTAGAATAACTAAGGTACCTAAATAAACAATTCAGATTATGGCAATTCAAAGATAGTGAAATTGGGCAGGTTTAAAAGCAAACAAAAGGTAGGCCAATTTAAAAGTGTGTGTAATACACTTCAATCATAAGTGAAGATTATAATTCAAATATCAGTTGAACAAAAAAAATTTTTTTGGAATGAAGAAAGATTCCAAATCGAAACAAGAATTCAAATGAACAAAGATAGAATTCTGTAATTTGCAAGAATTCCTTGAATCTGCAATTTTTTTTTTAATTCTGATCTCTTTCTTTTTTTTTTGACCTTTGATTTTCCCTCTTTGTTTTTGACCTTTGATTTTCTCTCTTTTTTTTTTGACTTTTTGATTTTTTTTAATACTATAAAGTGCGGATATACAAAGAAGAATAGTAATAACACAAGAAGCATAACAATGAATATGAAGGAAGAACAACAATTATAGATATAGTGCAAAAAGAAGAAGAGAAAAGGGAAATATAAAGATAGCAAATAAATAGATATGCAAACCTCAAACTTGAGCTGAGCTCTAATACTAAATAATGGAAATCATCAACTTAGCAACCATACACCCCGATAGCTAAATAGTTATGATACATATAGAATGCAAATTAACACTCTTCAACGAATTGAAACAAGACAAATCGTTCAAGATTGAAGGAAAACAATTCTAATCACTTTATTAATGAAAAATTGATGAAATAATTAGAACAACACTTTGATTCCCTTAAAATATCACAAACTACGAAGTTTGATAAGTTGAAAGGAAAAGCAAAAATTTTTAGGTTTTGAACGTCACAAGTAGAAAAGCTTAATAAGTTTCAAAGTTCATGTGAGAACTTAAAAACAAAATACTCACCAGTGTTGAAAGATGATTATACTTCTCAATTGCCTCATTACAAAGGGAGTCAGCCTTGTTTATATAGTACAAAGGCTAAGTACAAAGGAAATGAATCCATTAAATACATTAAATGACATTCATATTCCTAATTCATGAATGTAGATCGCTCATGAATCTGCTTTGAATTGATTTGAATGATTATTTATGAATAAGCACACAATTCCTAATATGGTCCAATATGGCTGAATGACCTTTATTCTTCAAAATGAACTTGAGCTGAACTCTGATACCAAATGATGGAAATCATCAACTTGGCAACTATACACCCCGATGGCTAAATAGTTATGATACATATGAAATGCAAATTAATACTCTCCAACGAATTGAAACAAGACAGATCGTTCAAGATTGAAGGAAAACTATTCTAATCACTTTATCAATGAAAAATTGATGAAATAATTAGAACAACACTTTGATTCCCTTAAAATATCACAAACTACGAAGTTTAATAAGTTGAAAGGAAAAGCAAAAATTTTTGGGTCTTGAACGTCACAACCATAAAAGCTTGATAAGTTTCAAAGTTCATGCAAGGACTTAAAAACAAAACACTCACCAGTGTTGAAAGATGATTATATTTCTCAATTGCCTCATTACAAAGGGAGTCAACCTTGTTTATATAGTACAAAGGCCAAGTACAAAGGAAATAAATCCATTAAATACATTAAATGACATTCATATTCCTAATTCATGAATATAGATCACTCATGAATCTGCTTTGAATTGATTTGAATGATTATTCATGAATAAACCCACAATTCATATTTCCTAATATAGTCCAATATGATTGAATGACCTTTATTCTTTAAAATGGGCTAAAAATTCATCCTTCTCTCAAATTTGGACTTTCTCTTCATGATTTGGATTTATTTGAATCATGTTGACCATTTTAGGTTCTTTTTGCATCCATAGAACCTTGAACGAGTCTTGACCAGTTTGTTCTTTCCAAATGCCTTCCAATAAATAAGTTAAGGCTTATTTCATCCTTTTAGCTTTAGTTCTTGTCATTGGTCCTCCATGAATAGTTAAAGGATTTTTGACAGAATTATGATCAACTTGATGATTCATATCAGCAATCATGGGTTCAGGATCAGATTTTGTTTGGTTAGGTTTAGTTTAGTGAGACAAAATTAAGGCTCCAATTTTTTTTTGATTTTGGGTATTTTGTTTGGATTTTTAGGCATATTTCCATAAGGATGTATTGATGATATTTAAGTCTGTTTTTTGTTAGTTTATATTAAATAGATTTAAAAAATCCAAGATGATGTTTAAATTCATTGTGTCTAGAGGTTATTAGGTGTAGGAAGAATTCTCAATGTGACAAAATTTATTAGATAGGGTTGTTTGTTTTCTAATATTTTTTCTTACTGTAGGTTTTAAGTAAACTACAAATATATGAGGATCAATCATGAGTCTCATAGCAAGAATTATAAATTATATTTTTTATTAATAAAAATATTGGGCTTTTGTGAAAGCCATGTGGGTTGGTCATCTTTTTTTCTTATCGTAATTATTTCATTCTTCCATCCTTTGTTTTCTTTACCGAAGTCTTCTAAACCTCACCCTTCACTCGCTTTATGGCTTTATAGCAATTCTCACTAACTTATTTAAGAGATTTGTTTGAATCTAACCTCTCGTTTTCCTGCCAGGTCTCTTTACCTCCTTCATCCTTTTACCCTCTCTATTCTATTTGTATGTGTCTTTTTTGGACTTTCTACCTTCTTTCTTTCTCTGTGATAATAGTTATTTTTTTTCCAACTTTTTTCTTCTTACAATCTTAAGTATCCTAGCCCTCTCACCTTTTTACTCTACATTTTTATAGCCATAATCATATATATTTGTTGCTATAGTCTGTTATTTTAGGCCGGTGATGGATGTCATATCAAAATTGAAGGCAGGTTTGAATTTTTGCATCATTTCTAATAAAATCAAGTTTGAAAATCATTGGAAAAATGAATATTGTCATATACCTGTATCTGTCTATTTTAAAATTTATTCTTAGTCTTTTATATTTTCATTCTACTTCTAGCCTTATTTTTATTTTAATTTTTTTCTTTACACCAACTAATAATGGTCTCAAGTGATTGTAACCTTGAGTAAACTACATTCTACCATGATATCTAAAATGAACACGAAGCTAATAAAATTTAAAAATCTCGAGGATGAGCTTTGCACATCAGAAGCAAATTGATGCATCCCAGTGTATGCAGTCACATTTTTTATATTTTTTGGGTTCAGATTAGTGTTTTAATGGATTCTGAAATATTTTCATTAATTCTGAAATGTTGAATTTGTTAGAATAACCTTTTACTCATCATAGGTTTTGTATTTTGATGATTATATCTTATTTATAGCAACTTAGATGGGTTTTTTTCAATTGGGAGAAGATAAGGTAGAGTTCTTATCTTAGTCAGACATAGTAGTTGTTTACTAGTTAGCTTATAGAGTGTTAAACATGCATGACAATGAGATAATAGTTCTTCAATTATAAGTTTTTCTCCTTTTTCCTGTCTTCTTTCTATCTATGATGGATATTTCCTCTTGTTTTTCCAACAAACAGATTTCTATTGCCTTGCCTTTTGACTTTCTTTATGGCTATCCAACCTTAATTATCCTATTGATTTAGTTATTTGTTTCTTTTGTTTGTTATTTTAGATTGGTGATGGTTGTTATATCAAACTAGAGTGTTTTTCTTTTGCAAATGTTTTAAATTCTCATTGTAACATGGTCTAGTACATTTTCATTAGATAGATAGTTATCTTAGGACTTAAGTCACATCTTTGTTTATCGATCCTGTCCATCTATTTCATCCCATGTTTAGCCTCTGACATCCCTACCAAAGACTTCTGCTTCATCCTTGCTTTCTTACCTTTGTTTTCTGCCCCTTTTTTCACTCCCTTTATCCTCTTTGTGCTACTTACATCAGTTTTGCATGTATCATGGAGGTGCCAATTTTGTACCTAACGAGTCATTCTTTAGTAATTTCCTTCTTTTCGTGCTTCAGTTTTCCAAGTTTGACTAATTCTAGAGTTCAAGGTTCTAGGTTTTATGCATGAGAGTGATGAGTTTGATGTTGAAACATTTAGTTCACTTGCCTGTATGCTAAATGGTCCAGTATATAACCTGATTGATGTTATGGTTAAAAACTGTCTCAGTATTTGAGATTGGGCAATACTAGTTTTCATTGTGTTTTCTTGTGAATTGAATCTTACAAGCATCTTTGGAAAAATAAATTGTGTCGATTACATGAGTATCTTGTGGAAAAATATAAGTCTGCTACTGAGATATCATGGCTCTTTAAGGTTTTCTGGCAGAGGCATATTGAGCATGGCGCACATCTCAAGATAGATCAGCTTTAAAATTTTACTTAGATCAGATAGGGGAAACAAAAATATATTTTCTTTCTCTTGTTTGCTTTTATAATTTCTTGCAAAACAATGCTACCACTCACACATACATTACCTTGTTCTTGACATTTAATGTTCACACAATCTTTTAGCAGGAGGATAATGACTCTTGCTAATAGAAGGGAGATTGATCCAATCACTGGTACATGGGGAAGAACTAAGCTTGAAACATTTCAGTAACAACTATTTGTGTTTCATGATGTGCAAAGGAACAAAGAGAATGATAGCATCTATACTTATTAGTTTGTTATTTTACTTGCAATTGCTAGTTACCAACATATATAGTTAAGGTTGAGTTGAAACCATGAATGAGAAATTTTAGGTTGAACGTATTGGTGTATTGCATGCATAGTATAGTTGACAAGGAATTAGGAATTGCTTTTATTGGCTCCCACTCTCTTAAATAAACTGTGCTGCTGTATATGATCTTAGTCCAAGCCCTATATGATGGCTGTTCGTATCATTGAGCTTGCTAATGTTATTCTCTCCTGCTTCCTGCTGTATCTTTGGCATGCAGATTTCACCACGCCAAGGTCTTCTGCGAGTTCGTGAATTTACATTAGCAGAGATTGAACACTTTGTGGATCCAGAGGACAAGACCCACCCAAAATTTGTTGATGTTTCTAACTTGGAGTTCTTGATGTTTCCTAGGAAGGAGCAAATGGCAGGTGAATCAGCAAAACCAATGATCCTTGGTGAGGCAATTTCAAAGGTATGTTGGTCACCTCTGCTTCACTTCTTTCCTACATATACTTCTATCGTGCTTTCTACAATGAAGCCTTTTGTCTTTGAAAAAATAAGCAATTTTTTTCTCCACTAATTTGTAGAACTTGTACATCAGGGAACTGTCAACAATGAAACACTTGGCTACTTTATAGGACGGGTGTATCTCTTTTTGGCTTGCCTCGGGATAGATAAAGATCGATTACGCTTCAGGCAGCATTTGCCAAATGAGATGGCTCACTATGCTGCTGACTGTTGGGATGCAGAGATAGAATGCTCTTATGGTTGGATTGAATGTGTTGGAATTGCTGATAGATCTGCTTATGATTTACGGGCTCATTCAGTGAGTAGCATGAACTTTATCATTATTATTAAGTTCACAGTGTGTGTGATAAGCCGGTTGTATACTCTTAAAGCAATTTAGAAGTAGAAAACATTGAGAATCAACTCTTACAAGATAATTTCTTATCCACAACAACATATTGTCACAAACTTAGCAGGTTTTGCCTAAGTTGTGTGGTATTTTTGCGTATTTGTTCGCAAAGGTCAGTCTCCCCGAAATCTCCTATGGTCCCTTAGGACCTACAAAAGAGAAAACGAATTAGAGAAAGCGTTTTCCTTGGGATCCATAAGCAACTATTTTAGCAAACACTTCATAGCCAATGTAAATTACAAATATAGACTTCAGAAGCTCTGAACGGTCGCGCAACAAAGAGCCCAAAATGGTCCACTACATACCGAAACATCCATAAGTGTCCATATGATATAATATTTGTTTACAAGCCTAAAGCGACTACCAAAGCCAACAAAAAAGGAGCTGCTAAGCCTACTTTCAACTCTCTACATGCCTTGCAAAGCATGAACAAAATTGAAAGACATGGACATACATGAGTATTACATCAAACACCCCGTTTATAATTTTATCCATGACATTTTGGAATCATCTTTTTTATTTCATTTTACACATTGTACATGCTAACTACTTCTCACATAAGTGGTCTTTCTATTTGCCTTTCTCCGAAACTAAATTCTAATTCTCCTATTTACTTGTGTTGTTAATCATCTGCTGTCTACCTTTTTAGTGTTGATTAATTTTCTACATGCATTCTGTATCAAAGGTGCTTGCTATTTGTATTATACAAGTAATCGAATGGAGTGAGTGATAAGCTCATTGTATACTCTTAAAGCAATTTAGAAGTAGAAAACACTAAGAATCAACTCTTACGGGATAATGTCTTATCCAATCCAACTTATGAAATCATCTTTTTAATTTCATTTCACACATTGTACATGCTGATTGCTTCTCACATAAAGGGTCTTTCTATTTGCCTTTTTTGGAAACCAAATTCTAATTTTCCCATTTTCTTATGTTGTTAATCATCTGCTGTCTACCTTCCTTATTAGTGTTGATTAATATTTTTGGTGTATTCTGTATCAAATGTTCTTGCTCTTTGTATCGTACCAGTGATCAAATGGAAAACATCTTGGTGACATTGAACTTACACAAACCTCTGTGGTTAACAGGAGAAAAGTGGTGTCGCTCTGGTTGCTCATGAAAAGTTTTCAGAATCCAGAGAGGTGGAGGTAGGCTCTTCTTCTTCACAGTCCTTATTCTTTTCTATCTATTCTTTGTTGTCAGAATTTGACTCCTGGGTGGTCTGGACAGCTTCTTCAGAAGTTCTGCTTTCAGAAGTTGTATATGATTATTATTCCTGCTTTTAAATAATGTTTCTGGTGCTTTATGAATATAGAAATTAGTTATTGTGCCATCAAAGAAAGAACTTGGTCTTGCATTTAAGGGCAACCAAAAGATGGTAGTTGAAGCATTAGAGGTAAGCTTGAAAATTTAACATGCTGCAAGAAGTTCTTTTAATGATGACCATTATTCATGTTATTGTTCTTGCCTAAACATCTATGATAGGCCATGAGTGAAAAAGAGGCACTGAAAATGAGAGCATCTTTGGAATCTAAAGGAGAGGTGGACTTCCATGTGTGCACTCTTGGAAAAGCTGTTGTCATAACCAAAAATATGGTGTCAATTAGCATCGAGAAGAAGAAAGAACATCAACGGGTTTTCACACCCTCAGTTATTGAGCCATCTTTTGGAATCGGAAGAATAATTTATTGCCTTTTTGAGCATTCTTTCTACACCCGACTGAGCAAGTCAGAGGATGAACAACTGAATGTGTTCCGTTTTCCTCCTCTTGTGGCTCCCATTAAGTGCACTGTTTTCCCACTGATCAAGACACAGAAATTTGATGATGTGGCTAAAATCATAGCAAGGTCACTCACAGCAGCTGGGATTTCTCATATTATAGATATCACAGGTATGATTGTAGAAATGAGAGTTATTATGTTTAGTCTACCATAGACAAAGATTTTATTAATTCTCTTTTGAAAATTGATTAGGTGGTTCATTTTCTATATTCACTTGATTAAAAATGCCACTTTATATATCAATTATATTGTAAAATGTTTCTGACAGCTTTTCCATTTTTTAGATGGTGATTACAATGTAAGACAATTAGTAATCTATTTGTGCTCTTTTGTATGTGTGCTTTCTCAGCTAGCTGTGTGATTGGACTGATCATATGCATAGAACAAACTTATCTACATCTGATTTTTCACAATGATATATCTTCTGATGTGTGGACCTGGACCTGAAAGAATCTGATAATTAGATTTTCATGATTTTGCTGGGATATCTGCAGGGACATCAATAGGAAAGCGGTATGCCAGGACAGATGAGATTGGTGTACCCTTTGCCATAACTGTTGATTCAACCAATAGCGTGACCATCCGGGAAAGGGACAGCAAGGAGCAGATCCGTGTAAGCATCGATGAGGTGGCTAAAGTTGTGAAAGAGGTGACAGATGGGCAAAGTACATGGGCTGATATTATGTGGAGGTATCCAGCACATGCTGCCTCACTTGTGGATGAAGAATAAAACTTTTACGAAGTTAATACCCATCAGCCTTGTTGAAATTTGAAGTATTTGGCTTTTACAACATAGACGTTTCGTTCCCCCAAGGGATATGAAACTTCATTATGCATGATAAACATTTGATACTATAATGACAAATTTTGTTCTCATCATATGCATCCTTGCAAAGTTTTCCCTGGTGAGAATTTGAATTTACAGGTAATGTTGCTCTGCCAACTACTAGAAGGTTAATTCCAAACTGCAAATTCTAGAATTACATTATGATGCAAGGGTACTCAGGTTGAACACTCTGTATCAGCCAATTTTTGGCTGTAATCCATGGGGTCGTGTGATTGGATAAAAATCAAGAGATAAAGATGAAGATCTAATTGCAAATTCTTGATCAATTGTACGCTTATCCAAGGGCCAAAACAATCATGGCTTTGGTTATCTCGTGTATTATTGTGTTCCACGTTTTTAATTTTAAATAACGCTAGATATGTATTGGTACACGGATCGATAGTCATCGGGCGGAACGATGGGTCGAAATTTCGAACTATAACAGTATTTCAATGGTCAAATTGATTATTGAAACTCTTTTTCATGGGTTTTTAAACCTATCCTCCTCTTTATTTCACTTTATTTCACTCTCTCACTCTTAAACAATTCTTTTTCTCACATTTGCACTCGAGACTAATTTATGAGGATTAAGAGAAAAAACTTTTTAATCAAGAGGTATGCATTCTCTTTAATTAGAGAGTAATAAAAATATTTAATATTATATTTAGTGTATTTAATATTGATTAATTCGAAATTAGACGCTTGATAAGTTTAATGTTTATATTTTATGTATATTAAATATTGAAAGATATTTATGATGGTAAAATAAGTTTAATTAGGTTTTATTAAAGTTATTTAATACTATAATTAGTGATTTTAATGATGATTTAATCGAATGATTGATTTTGGATTAATTCAATATCTTTAATACGTGTTTGACAATGTTTAAAGAGGAGTAATTAATGGATAATTAACTATGTTAATCATATAATTAGTATATTTAATGATGATTTCATGTATATTAGATCAAAATTACTTATTTATTGTTTCTTTTATATGTTTCACATATTTATAATAGTAAAATATATTTTATTATAGTTATTTAATTCTACGGTTAGTTATTTTATTAATGATTTAATCAAAATTTGATGGATTTTAGGTCAATTCAATATCTTTAATACTTATTAAAATATTTGACATGGTGTCGAAAGAGAAATAATTAATAGATAATTAACCATATTAATTATGTGATTAGTATATTTAATGATAATTTTATCATAATTTGATGTATATTGGATCAAAATAACATATTTAATATTTTTCTTTTATATTTCACATATTTATGATGATAAAATAGGATTAGTTATATTTTAATAAAATTATTTAATGCTACGATTAGTGATTTTTGATCAATATTAGGTCAATTCAATATGCTTATACTTTATAGCTTATTTAATTTAAATTTGGTAGGATCATAACACCAAATGAACAACTATATGATGATCTATGAGTTCATACCCGAAAGATAGATGAGAATCGTTATTATTGGCAATGCATTTATTGTGACTACATTGACAAGAATAAAGGAATAACTCGGGTGAAAATGCATTTGGCCAACGAATATCCCGATATTGTAAAATGCAAAAAGGTTCTGATAGAGATTCGTAAATTATTTCAAAGCAACCTACAACAAACAAAGGAAGATACATTAAAAAAGAAGACAAGAGTTGAGGAAGAATAACTGTAGGGCTACGCAGGAACTAATTTATGATCAATATAAAGGTCACGACAATGAAGTCGACCCTAATCTCATAATTGGAATTTGTGCATCATTGGAGTATCAGTATATGGTCGATGAAACAATAAGACATCAACGACCTGACTCACAATTGGAATATGGTAGTGGCAGTAAAATCCAGAGGTTTGAGGCAACCAATTACTACTTCTCAATTAGGTCGAACTAGTAGCATAAGAAATGGTGGATATCGTGGTTTTATGAGAGGTGTACACTAGATATTATTGATATTGATCCGCAAACCTATCGCCTATAAACAACAAAACAAACATGGATTGATGATGCATATATAAAAGAAAAGAAACGAGATATTGGGAAGACAATTTCAAAATGGTTCAATTTCCTTCGGATTCTAGCCAATAAAATCTAAGGTCCATATTATCAGAGCATAGTCTCATCTATTCAAAAGTCCAACATAAGGATTTAACCTCCAACACCAAGGGAGATTCATAGAGTGTACTTAGATAAGGAGGTGGTAGAACTGAAGGATTGAATCAAATTCTTCAAGAGACAATAGGATGAATATGGGGTGACATTGATGTGTGACAACTAGATAGGACCAACAAAAATGAGTATCATTAACTTTCTTATTTATTACAACAGAATAGTGGTATTTCATAAGTCAGTCAATGCTTTTGAAAAGATCCAAGATATAGACTACATTGAGAGCTTGATGGACATCATAGTAGAGGAGATCATATAATAATATATTATCCAAATAATAATCGATAATAGAACAAATTTTAAGAAGGTCGATTTGCAATTGATGAAAAAAAGAAAAACATTATTTTGGACTCTATATGCAGCTCATTGCATAAATATAATGCCAAAGGATATTGATGAGTTGGATATGATCAAGAATTATGTAGCTCAAGCATAATCAATTATAAAGTTTATATATAATTATCATTGGGTCCACTCTTTAATGTAAAAGTATGTAAACGGTGAGATGCTCTGACCTGGAGTCACTCGGTTTGCTACCAATTTTATTTCATTAAAGTTATTACAACAAAAAAGGCATAGCTTGAAAGCAATGATCACCTCATAAGAGTGGTTTGATTCCATATATTCGAGATTGAGCGATTGAAAGAAGATAGAAAAGTCTATTCTTTCCTCTAGATTTTGGGAGATCGCGACTGAAATTAGAAAAGGTGTGGAACCACTTTAAATTGTTCTCTATAAGATCAATATGAACAAGCATCGACAATGTCACGCCCCCCTGAATTTAATTCTTATTTAGGAGGTGTGAACCTAACTCAAAATTGATAATATTATAATTCAATAATAATCCAGGATCCAAACTAATATTTGAGGACACTGAAAAATATTCAATCAAATTCACATCCATAAAACCTATGCAGTTTATAATCATATATCACATCACTCGATAATTCACATTTATGGAAATCCAAGCCAACTTAACAAAACATTAACAACACTTACAAATCCACAAGCTAAATAATTTATACAATCAAGACTCCAACCATTTACCACCAATTCACATCATTGTAAACTAAACTTAACATTCCGAAAGTCTAAATAAGAGAGATTTTTTTAACACTTTTACACAATGTATCAATTCAGATTCATTGACAACATTTCATTTCATTTCATATAAAATGCACTTATACAATAATAACATATCAACCAACAAGATTTGCCTACAATTCTGAATAGCTCTCCACTGCCTCAGCACAATACAAACATCTCAGAGTGTGACAAGTTGACCTAAAAGATTTATATAACAACGGAGTGAGCTAAAAATAGCTTAGTAAGTGACAAATATATCCAGAATGAAAAGGGACAGTTTCAAACAAATAAGGTATCACAATGCAAGGTAAAATACAAGAACTCTCAAGATACCATCTCATTAGATACATAATCGCAAATGTCATGTCATTCAAAACATATTTGGTTAATAACAAATGGAGCATAGAGTAATTGGAGCATATCAATAGCGAACAAAATGTTCCGGAGTATATCAACAACATATAGAACATTTCGAAGCATAACAATAGCAAATGAAACATTTCGGAGCATATCAAAGACGTATGAAATGTTTCGGAGCATATCAATAATAAATGAAATATTTCGGAACATATCAATGATATGTGAAATATTTCAAAGCATATCAACGACATATGAATTATTTAGGAACATATCAAAGAACGAATATGGAACAAAAGCTCAAACGTCGAATTTGATGTTACATTCATATCATTCTCATCCAAAGCACATATAGAAACACATAACCAAAGCTCTGGGTATCATATCAAACACATAGAAGGTGAAGTGGGACCATAACATAATATGGTACATCCATTTCTGAATGACCACCAAACATAAGTCTCCCACGTTTGGGAGCTCCATCCACCCATGTCTGAGTGAAGTCATAGGGGGCCGGCAGAGCATCGCGGGCTCTATGCATAACTTCATTTACCATTTCTGGCAAAGATTCATAATATCCCATAAACACCAGAGTACAAAAGGATAGTATGAATAATAAAATTAGCACATATTGGAAGCACATACGGAACAATGAAACGTACATGTGCCTTTCGAGTCAATACGATGTAAACATAATCTTTCACAAATGTATTCAGATTTGAAAGGAAATGAAAACAAGAGAATACAAGGATTCCAAGTAATCACATATAGCTCAATTGAAATAAGAAGATTAGATGAATTCAATGTCCAAGGAAGTGAAACTGGAAGAGGCACATATCGAAAGAAAATGCGGAACAATGGGATATACATATGCCTATACAAGTTGATACGATACAACATAAACTTTACACAATAGGTTTCAATAATGCAAATAATTTAAGAACAAGAGCATACAAGAATTCAAAGCAGTAATATAAAGCTCAATTGAACAAAGAAAGCTAAATGAAATCAATTTCCAAAGGAATGAAACCGGAATATGCGAAATTGACCAAAGCTCGATTTCTAGCAGAATTCGAGAGGTACATTAGACAAATGATTCAAACTATCAATTGTACTCTAATATACTTAAGAAAGCCATTGTAGAAAGATATTTTAATCTATTTTCAGATAAAATAAGTCTTGTATGAATCGAAGTTTCCAACAAAGAGTTACAATTGATTTAGTAACCAAAGGTCAGAAAACAAAATCATTATTTTGCAGAAAACATAGGGTCAGATTCAATAGATAACCGGGTAGGCATTTGGACTCTAAATCTTTCAATCTAAGAATAAAAAGAAAGATCTACGAGTCTAGTTTCCAATGAAATAAGTTTTGAATAAATCAAAGTTTCCAATTGGAACTTATAGGCAGTTTAGTATCGAAAGGTTAGAAATTACGATCCCTGTTTTGCAGAACCTGTAGGCTCATTTGAAACAAAAATTTGGGCAGGTAAACTTATTCCAAATTCTTAAAATAAGCTATCAAAAGAAAGGTTTATGAGTCTATATTCTGATCAAACAAGTTTTGTCCAAATCAGAGGTCAGTGCTTGAAGTTATAACCATAATAAGGTAGAAAGGTCAAAATCTCAGAAGTTTCACAGATTCAAATCATTACGTCTAAATAGGAGATATATCAAATATAAGACTAGAATAATTCAAAGTTTCTCATATTTAAAGTAAATGCAGAGATAAAAATTAGAGTAAAGAAGGATCAGGTGACTTGTATTAGGAAAGATCAGTACACTTACAATAGAAAGGATCGAAATACTTGCCTTTTGAAGGTTTTGATCCAAAGATCCGAAGAAGGTGTACGCCCGAATCCTTCTTCTATTTTTCCTCTGTATCCTCTCCCTATTTCATTTTCTACATCTGCCTTCTTTTTTTCCCGGCCACTGCTGCCACTACCACAGTTGCAGTTGCAACCGCAGCCATGATCGCAGCCGCAGCCACCACCGCATCCCCTTTCACTGTACTACTTCCTTCCTCCCTTCTCTCGTTCCATCTTTTTCTTTCCTGAAACACAGCTGCCGCAGCCCCTTTCTTCCTCCCTTGCTCTTCTTCCTCTCCTTCTTCTCTTCCAGCTGCAGCTGCCATCGCCGCAGCCACAACCCCTTCTTCCCCTTCTCTTCTTCCTCTCCTTCCCTTCTTCCTTCCTCTTCCTCTTTCCCTGCCACAGCCGCAGCCGCAGCTCTCCTTCCTCTCTTCTACCTCACCTTCTTTTCTTCCTCTCCTACTTCTCTTCCAGCTGCAGCTGCCACCGCCGCAGCCCCAGCCTCTTCTTCTTTTCCTTCTCTTCTTCTCCTCTTC